>NW_009596341.1:0-22611 GCF_000690535.1 Cariama cristata
GCAGACTGCACCACAGCACTACCAAGGTTTCGGAAACCTTGAGTTTTGATTCATCAAAGTCCAAGAACTGGACGAAGAGGAGTAGGGAAGAGAGCTAGGTAAAAAGGACATCTGCCTCAGCATGTCTTCCAAAAATTATGTGTTCTACCCTTACGGTTTGGAAGCGCGTTGTACTTCTCAAACACAGAGCGTTCCTGGTCAATAAAAAGTTAGGGTCATCTGTAGCTAAATTGAAACACGCAGGTAAGATTACATGGGCTAGAGAGTCGAGGCTTTGTCATCATGCCACCTGCAGTCTACATTCAAAACGTCCCAGTCAGCTATTGTTCCCTTAAGAAGGTTTCATTGAGTAGTTTTAAATCTAAAGGGCAAGGACAACAAAAGCGTCCTTAAATAAGTTCATTTCAATCTACCTTTACCTGTTACTAACAGAGAGCTCAGCTAAACACTTCATCTTGAGCTTTCAGCATCCTCCAAGCATGGTCCAACAGCACCAGGACAACTCTTACTCGCCCTGGGGTGCCCATACTCCATTCTCTGCCTGCCTTCTTTCAGCTGAGAAGCCACATGCTCACAGGGGCAGGAACAGCCACCCAAAACCCCCACTGCGCCCAGCTCCAGCAGCCCCCTTCACGCCGCTGCCTTTTGCCTGCTGCATCCAGGGATGAAGGAGAGCAAGAAGATGCTCGCCGGAGGGCTGGGAAGGACGATGCTCTTCAAAGGCCCTCCGCTGTGCTAGCAGAATCGCAGAAAAGACTAGAAATGTTCAGTTACAAACAAAATGTTTGCTAAAGAAAAGATACCTCAAATTCAATATATTTGCTTTTGTCCATCTTTACTGCACATTACAACCTAGGGTGACTGTAAGCAGCATGTGTTGTACTGCTGCGATCCAATTCATTTTCCAAATACGGCAAGGATTAGGCACATCTGAACCAGAACAAAAGAAAAAAACCAAACAAACAACAAACTACCATCACACATGAGAAACAAGGTCTGGCTTCTATTTCAGGGCATATTAATAACTGAAATTGTTAACAACTGATGGACAAAAACCATTCTGCTTCCTGCTGGTTTAAGTGCTTCTAGGTGAAACTACGATTACTGCTAATAACCCTAGAAATCAAATAAGCCTTAGTAACAATACAGAACAGCAAGTTACAAAACGACTACGCTTTCTAGTCAGAATGGTCTCCTGCAGCTGAAAATACAGCGGGAAGGTCGCCTGAAAGAGTTGAGCGAAATCTGCATTTGATATTTGAGGGAAGTGACTTTGTACACGAGGCGAACCATTTAGACTTATTTCAGGTCCTATAAAATCACTCCCTCTGCCTTGGGAGGTAAAAACAGTAAAAACAAATGGGGAAAGGACTTCGCTAACGGGAGAAGAAAACTCAACATTACCACAAGCGCCGCATATAACTGCCTTAGAAGTCTATACATTAAATCCAAGCCCTTATATCTGGTCTGCTGCCAGCACAGGTTTGCTCTGTCACTACCGGGCAGCGCTCTGCTGGGGGGCCACGGGCCCTTCGGTTGGTACTCCCGATTCTGATGGTGTCATGGGACCCGATGCCTCTGAAAGGGGGAGAGCCCTGGGATGCTTCTTTGGAGGCCCAAAGATGATACAAGGACAGTATAGCTGCTTCAAAAACACTCCCCCCCTCTTCAAATGATTTTCTTTCATTCTGAAAGATCCAACAACGCATTGAATTTTTCAGCCAAAATCCTGAGGAAATGCTTGCAACTTTAATGGATTTACATTTTTCCCTGAAATAGAGATTTTGTAGCATAGTACGTGGCAGCTACAAGAGAGGGAAAGAGACATTTAGGTCAGACCCCTACCACAGGTCAGATCAAATTTCCATACATGACAAAGATGACTTTAGCTCCTAAGTGCTGCCTGAAAGATTGATAGCAAATAACCTATACCAGTACTTCACTGGAAAACATTACGAAGCTCTGAAATACTCCAGCAGATGCAGATGGTTTGTAGAGACAGAGAATCTACAGAGCATGGCTTCGTCACTAAACAGGAGGGGTTGAACAGGGTTCTCCTTTTTTCTTGGTAACTACAACTTAATCTGTATTCTCCTACTAAAAGGATTGCAATAAAACTCTATAGAATGAAAGGACAATTAAGTCACTTCTGTTAAGTGCAAAAAGTCATAATTTGATAGTGATCCACTAATTTCAGCAAGATAAGACACTAATCACTTATGGAAATCAAATTTGTGCTGGTAATGCAGTGACTGGACCATGCTGAAGCAATTCAGAGATGTTCATTAACTCTGCTTCCATATGCCACCAAATCACAGCATCTTTCTGACGGAGATGCTCTGAGGCTGGGAGGACATCACGTTACCTCCTGTTTGATTTCTGTCATGTCACCCTGTACCAGGAAAAGCAGATTCTGGATTCACAAATGACACTTACTTTATGAATTTCCCGCCGGACAAGTACTTGTGTCTGGCATTCCAAAGGAAACCAGGTGCTTGCTGAAGCTAACCACCAGTGCTGAACCTGATACAATTAAGTTTGAGGATCAATTAAAAGAAATTAAAACACTAACCACTGGCTTATCGCTGCCTCAACTGCACTACAGTGATGGCAGCTCCGTGTGCCATATGTTACCCAACCCATGTGCAAACCTACGGACTTGTAACTGCTGCCCACCCCACTCGCAGCAAAACGTCTCTGCACAAACAAGGCAGAGCTTCCCCCACCTAACACCACCCTGGGCAGTTCAGGTCCAGGAGCAGATATGCCCACCTGCTCTTTTTTTCTCCTTCTCCAAAAGGCTGCCCGCATAAATCACCTCTCACCTTGCAAGCGGCTCCCCAAAACTCACCACTACTCAGAATCTGATGATGCTCAAAGAAAGGTTCAAATTTTAATTATTTTTTTTTTTTTTTTACAACTTTGTCTATGCCGAAACAAACGTTGGCCATAAAACACATTGGATTTTTTTTCTTCGTTGAAAGAATTATCTATAATAAGAGAAAAAAAATAATAAAAGAAAAAATAATAATACAAATAACTCTAAGTGATACCCAATAGCTACTTAATCCCATGCAGCTCCCTTGGGGCCACAGGAGCACACCGAGGCGGTGCTCGGCTCCACCACCAGGTGGCAGCAGCAGCCCAGCCAACCCCCGCCCCGTTCCCTTCCACTCAGCCCCATCCCCAGCTCCTTCCCATTTGCCAGCACTTCAAATTCCGTGTCAGGCTAACCACGGGTAATAAAAAGAACCCCCCCAGCTATTCCTATTTAATGAGAGAGTCCAAAGATTAGGTCAAACCTAAGTAGCTCCCGAGAATCGTTCTGTGTGATTCTGTGAATCCAGGAACGAATGATCGCTTCCAACCTTGCAAATCCTACCTTCGGTGTATTTTGGTTCAGAGAGGGAACGATGTGGCCCTGAATCTCCCATTACCTCTAGGCCACTTAATAATTTTTCTGCTACCACAGGACACCATTACTCCTGTTTTGTAACTTCATGGTACTTCCTTATGAAACGATGCTATATACCCTCACGTCATAGCACGCAACACACTACTAATTCACCATCCAAACACTGCAGATATGCTCAAAAGCACACAACGTCTGCAAAACCAGAAAAAGAAGATGCTTTTTGATGACCTGACAGCGAGAGAAATACACCAGGCCTGTATTTGTACAGAAAATTAGATCAAAAAGGGTGCTTATATTCCTCAGCTTTCAATGAGTTTTCTATGTAAGTGCATTGGGACCTGATGGCGTTATTTTGCCAATTCTTTTGTTTAAATTTGATCAAGAGGCAGAGGTGGTTTGGTGTATGGAAATTAATTCCCATTGCAAACACAACTATAGTTGCAGGCATCACACTGGATTACGACGCTGTAAATCAAAAAGCAATCTGGCCTCATCCAGTATCCCAGGGTTACAGTTTCTAAACTTTCCAGGCAGTTTAGTAGACAAATCTGTGGTTTTCTTTTTAAACTGAGTTGTAGAAAGGATTTATTTCCAGGTAAATTCATATGTAAAGTTATATCTCTGACCTGATCTCACCGGTATCCCATTTGGAAGTATAATAAGCCAGGCAAACATCATAGTCACTGATCTACATCTGCTTTTCAGACTCCCAGGCTGATCCCGAGCGCTGAATGACTTGAGAGTGCCAGTAACTTCCACCTCCAGCACCCCAAGGATCAACATCGCACCCCCTCCCTAGCACCCAGGCTTCTGGCCTCCACAGATTAACTCACCGACTCAGTCAAAAAGCATTTGATATGATCCTAAAGCAGACCTTGAATCATTTGCATTGTAACCACTGGTCTCTACTACATTTTTTGCGTTAAATGGTTAGCAGACCCATATCTCTTTCCACACCAGCCACTGAAGAGATGGCATGACCACCCAGGTCTCCATCAGAGGTGATCAGTCCTTCCCAAGCCAAGTTAGAGAACAAGTTTTAACAAAAGATGAATAACTGATTATTTTAAACCGGCTATGTGACATAGACAATCTCTCCCCCATGCATTGTTTCACCTACAAGATATTAACCAGTTTAGATACACACAATAAACCACAAAACCCTACCGGTTCCATACAGCGCAATGATCTAGAAGAGAAAGCAGACCTTGGTCATCCTCCTCCAGCAGAAACACCTACCTGGAGGTCCCACTTCTCCCAGCACAAGCCCATGCTCTGCACTGACCTTCCCCACCGCAGAGATGCACTGGGATGCAGAAGGAGGTCACCCAGCTCCCATGTGCAGCTCCTTAAGGCTGATGAGCACCAGCAGCCCGTCCCACCCCGCTTCATCAGCGAGAGCGGAGTTACCTGCCGGGGAGGGACAGAGAAGCAGCCAGCTGCAAAATGTTATGGCATGTCCACTAACTAGGGGAGGGGTGAAGCATGAATGCTTTCTCAAAACTCTTAGCCCAAGACTGGGAAAGGAAACGTGACTGAAGACAACAGAAGGTGGTAGAAGAAAAGGAGGAAAGGGAATTATATTTTCTTGGCTTCCACCTACTACTGTAGACTTCTAAAACTGAGCACATTCATCCTTAGGATGTAAAGGAATTCTCTTCTGGTAGGCAAAACCCATTGCCATCTTCTCGTCAGAGGAACAGCTGTTCAAATGCAAGTTACGCACCAGGTGGCTTTGTCCCGAGTTTCTTTGGTCTTTAAAACCAGTTCCAGTATTGTTGGCAATTTTATTCATAAAGCTAAATTATGATTTTAACTGCAAGATATATTCTAGCTCTTTCAGAATTTAAAATAAGACATCAGAATATGAAATTACCCACTGACTCCAGCTGCGATATGCTTGTTATTTCACACTTTCACCCACACTCATTGGAAATTCAGTTCAAAGATGACAACTTGAAAATTGGTTTTAACCACAACTAATACATGGAGCTCCCCCCACCCCCTTCTTTTTGTCCCTTACATCCCATAAGCATCGAAAAGAATGATGTGTAGAGTGGCAGAAGGCAAGTCAAATACCTCCTGAAGGTATGCCAAAGCACCGCACATCTGAGCAACAGGTGTCAAGCTCTGCAAAACAAAACCAGATACCCAGAAACCCCAAACACACTTTAATCTGAACTATTCTTCTGGGCGTTCAGCCTCGGGCTTAACACTGCAGCTATTCACAGCATCCACTAATACTTCTCTGCCATTTCTAAGTCAGAGGGCTAACAGTTCCCTTTCAGTCTCTTGAATGGAAGCGATGCAATGCGGTATAACCGGCCGGACCTCTGCATAAAAAGACCACGTAAGTAGGGTTTCGCTCTGTGTTCAAACTGGTAAAATTCCCAAAGCTACACACAAAGTCAACCTGCCACACACAGCAATACGGTAGCTCTCGTTCTCTAGAAAAGAAGCTATTTTTAAACTGCAGTAGCGCTGTGAACTGCATAAATTAGCATAATTTCAGCCTTCACGGATAGTTCTCAGTTGACTGTGCTACCTGCTACGAATTAACACTCTGCAGATTCCTTGCCTCTACTCGCACAGTCAGTCCTGCAATTCTTGAGGCTTAAAATCCCCCTTTTCAGCCCTCCAAAATCTCAACGGCCTTTCTTACGCTCCTATTTTCCGAGCAGCGCTATCAAAGGCGTGGGTTTCATGACAAATCTCACAAGGTCTTGGTGATGCGTAACTGGTGGTTATGTGGCTCTGTAATTGCAGGACATTTTACTATGTTCTCCGCTGGTGATTTTCTCCATGTGGGCAGATGGCAGCGAAGTGGAGTGCAGATGGTAACCCACAGCCCACAAACTCTTCATTATAATTTGAAATAGGGTATTGCAGCTCTTCGATTCTTACCTTCTCCTTAAATTATTTTCAACATTAAAGGACAAATTGCTGTTTTCAGAAGGCACAGCCAAAAGTAATGGTAACCTGTTTATAGTTGAGAGCCTTCTCCTAACAAAGAGGTAATGACCTGCCTTCTATCTTCACAAGTTTCATTAAAATCCATAAATCACTAGTGGAAAGGATTTTAGATCAAGTCTCTTACTTTGATTCAAGTAGTACCTTAAGAAAAAAAAAATCAATACGGAAAAAAGCAGATCACACTGAAGCATGAAGGCTTACGAGTCACACAAGTTAGCTATTTAAGGTAATTTCATGGCTCCAGGTATCACTTTACCTGAGCTGCTTAGAATTATAATGGATTTATCTCCGCAGAACACCTGTGAGATAAGGGAGTTGCTGCTCACAAACTGCAGCAGGCAGCAAGGAGGTGACTCCGAAGCGATGCCGATGGCTCACGCACTCACTGCTCCATCCTCCCTGCCCTTTACGGACTGAAACCCTGGCCTGGAAGAAAGGCACAGGTCAAAATGAAGGTGCTGTAAAATCTAGTCCTCCTGTTCTTTCAAGCTTTTTCACAGCATGTCCAGTCTGGTGGAGCTGGCTTTCCTAACCTTTTGACTGGTTGGAAAAGTCCTAAAAACAGCAATTTAAAAATATCTGTGGTGGAAAATAGCAAGGAATGAAATAATAAGCATTAGAGGTCAAGCCTGGATCCCCGAAAAGTTTGTATTAACCAATGGAAAAGCATTAAAAGAAATAAACTCATCCCTTAGTTATAAAAAGAAAACAAACAATACTTAAAACACCCAAGTGACACAGTTGATGAGGATTTACTAACTTGCAGTCAGCTCTCTCACACAGCATACAGGAAAAGTTGGCTAATTTGTTTCTGTTCCAGAAGCCTAGAGTCAGACTTGACGAACACAAATAGCATCATTTATTGGAAGTTTTGACCTGGTGCCTGACAACCAATTACTAAACCCCACTACCTTCAGTTATAATGGAACCTTCTACACTGTCGCACAAAATGGTTTCTGTCTGTTTAAAGGATGTATACATGTTGCTTAACTAAATTTACTGCCTTTAAAAGTAACCATTTTCCTCAAAATGGCTGAAAGTATTCACATATTATACATCAAAAACATTCAGGTGTTCAACTGAGTTATGGTATACATACACTACAACATAAATAATTTGACAATATAATATAGGGCTATAATCTTTCACAGCATGCAGGCATGCTAACGACCTTACACATGGACAACACAAGATGAAATAATGAAGTATTTCATCACAGAGAGCAATTTATCTTGTCTACGTTCATGGAAGAAGATTACAGGACGTCATCTTCTTAGTGGTTTCCCTTTCACAACAAAGACGACAATAATCAGTTTTCATTAGGGAAGACTTGTCCTTTCTGTTGTACTGACGTGACTTTCACATCCCATACATCAAATAACAGCACTGGTGTCAATTGAATAACTACATGGTATCTTCTAACACAGAGGTTTATAAAGGGTAATAGAAATGCTTAAACTTCAGATGCAATATTGAAGGATTTACGCACGTCAAAAGAACCTAACAGATATGTTTTCTCTCTAGGTTAATGACTTGTGCTTGAAACTAGTAAGTCTTCAGAACTGACCATTTGAAACTGCTGTTCTGTGAGAAACCTCAGCTCGAGTCGTGACTCGAGAGAACAACAAATTTCCAGAGGAAGAGGAAGCTCCACTGGAAATGCCTTAAGGAAGCCCTGACTTTGTAAAGTCCATCTTCATCGCGCAGTATCCTGCAGTTCATTCAAAGGCACGTTCAGAGCTCTTTGGCATGAGGGGCCCATCGCCCATGGAAAGGCAAAGGAATTTTGGCAGAGGATGAAATACTGTGCCAGCATTTCTGACACAGTAAGAGTGATTCCATCGCACATCTGTTCCTCTGTGAGAAGCTGAATCTGCCTGTGACAAGGTCAATTTTGAGAAGGGTTGGTATTAAAAGATTATGCTCCCTCCATCCTCTCACTGAGGCTGTGCTAATTATTTCAGGGGAGCAAAGGAATTCTTTGATCCTCCAACTCTTCCTTCCCTCGCAAGGTGACTCTGGCTGCCGGCACAGCACCCAGAGGAATGGTATGGCATGTCCTAATTCCATAATTGTGGAATTAGCCATTTTCAACCTTGAAATTTAACCCTAAGAAATTGAGTATGCAGTAATCCACGTAATCCAGGCCTCTACACCTGTCCCTCTTCCAACTAATCTCGCCATCCTTCATCATGTCACATCTTACTTCAGAGCCCTATCTGCTAAGGTCAGCGTGAGTGGATGCTCAGGAAGTGGCAACAAGTATTTGTCACACGGCGGGATTACTTACAATTACTTCCTTTGTGAACTCTGTGAGATATAGAAATAACAACGAAGAGCAAAGCCCTTCCCCAGCGATGCATAAATGATCTCTACAAATGTTCTGGGAAGCAGCGAGGAGCCGAAATAAATAAATAAATAAATAAATGTAGTGCAGCCCCGGATAATGCGATCTGCTGGTATTAAGTTTTCTCCTGAAGGAGTTAAGTATATACCAGCTGCTCTACATTAAACCGAGCTGGCATTTTAAATCATGCAAATTAGCTGAGCTACCATCCATTTCAGCCCAGCATTTAACAGCATTGCTATAAATGATGCGAAGTACTGGCCAAAACAAGCCCTGCCATTTCAGCTGCTGTCAGAGAAGAAAGGAGGAGGGAGGGAAATGGCACTGAGTGATGCTGCAGCTATTCACAAGATGGTTTACAAGAGACTCCTTCCACCACAGGTATTGTTCACATAACCGAAACGTGCACACGTGCATGGAAAGCCCGAGGCTTTTATCTGTTGAAAATCTACTTATATAAGCTGCTAAGAATCACTTCAAAATTATGTAAAAATAAATGATTTGCCAGTGGAACACTGAAATTTCAAATCTCTCTTTGCTTAATGCTGCATAGTAAACACTGAGTGGATCTAACAGGCCATCGGCTCAGAACTGCTGACACAGCAGCCTACAGGTTGCTGAGGGTGGCATCAGACCCCACCATGATGTCTCACACCAATGGACATGTCTCAAACTATGAAGATACTATATAAAAAATTGTGTTTGTTCAATGCAAACCCCTTTTCTGCTGAATCTCGGAGAGCTCTGGAGGCAATAGGGAGGACTACATCTTATCTAATTCACATTGTTGTGGCCAAGAGGTTAAGTTTCAGTGCCAATCTGAAACTACGATAGGAAAGTGAAGGATCTGCTATTAAGTAGTTTAGGAGCTTTGTAGACTGTTTTTTTGCTTTAAGGTTCTTTCATATGCTTTTTTTTTTCCCTCTTTCTTTTTTTCTCCTTTTTTGAGTGCCTACTGCCGCAAGTAACCTGCCCAACAAGGGGAATCTGGAATTGATTCTTGTGTTAAAAGTAAGGTACAGCTACCTTGCTATCCAACCTGATAAACCAAACCACCGGTGGGTATGACCCACAGGCATTACGTCCCACTGCACAATACGCTGTATGCACCACAAATCACTCCACATCATTCAAACCCTACCAGGTAAAATGCCGAAAGGCTACCTCTTACAGGCAACCGAAAGGAAAATCTTCATTGCTGCAGTGAGGGAAGTTTGTATCTGACTGCTTGGAAACAGGATCCTAGGCAACCGCTGCTCTTCCCTCTTGAAAAGCAGAAAGTGGTTTTGTTTTGTAAATTAAAGCAAATTCATTAGAATTCCCCTGGCGAGGTTGTGTAGGGATAAATAGGACGCTGCTGTCTCCCGTTTCCAGCTCCACGCTAGAGGACAGGCACCTTTTTGCCAGCTTTCCTTGGCAGTGCTCCTTTGGCACATTACTCTGGAGGATCGGACCCCTGCGTGCTCCAGAGCCCATCCCGGAGGAGTAAGACAGAGCAATGCCAAAAATACTCCTTCCCAAAATAATCCGTCCCAGTTAAGCCACAGACAAGTCTGGAATACATACAGCTGTCCTGAGAAGCAGACTGACCCACGGTTATGGAGTAAGAAAAGAGAAACCTGTTTCTAAGCTACTGCTTCAAATGCCCAATGCACATTTGATCTTGGAACACATGTGACATTTTAAAAATATCTCTTTGAAATGAAGAATAATTTATAACTGAATCAAATTTGTCTTACCAGACCAATCCATTAATTGTTGTCTCCACCAGCTATAATCAAAGTTGCACACTACTCTTTGTGGATGCAAATGTGTCCTCTACATCTGTTCCAGGTCTTTAACCTCCGACTCATGCGTACAGATACTGTTGTCAGATTAAATTTCTCTAAGAAAATATAACTTTTCATCATGCTACTTTGGCTTAAGGAGGATTTCGGACTCCAAAAGACATGACACGAATCTTTGTATCTGCTTGATCTTACCTGATCTTACTCTGCCTGATAGTTGACTGTCTGCCAGAGGAAGCAAATTTGCTAGACCCCCTTGTACAAGTTGATTAGAAACTACTTCCTAGTAATTAATGTCATAATCTGAGAAACAGCTAAAATAGATATGACGTGGAAAGACAGCTGTTACGGTCCTTTAAAAATACTTTTACAAAACCAGTATTTAGCTTATCAGTATTAAAGTTACCTGTAGTTTCTAACAGCTGACATGGCCCATGTGGATGTGGCTAAAGAAAAAGGAATCCACTTCTAAATATTTTGGTTCAAGATATACAAATGTAACAGTCTCAGTACCAATGTTGACCACCAAATGTCACACAAGCTAGATCAGCAACATGAATCCCACTAGGGTACTCCTTTTGTTCTATCAGTGGGCAAGTATATAGAATTAATAGATGTTAGAAAAATACAATATAAAAATAATTTCTGGCCAGCACTTTCAATAGAAGATAGGTGATCCTATCTGGGAAGATTAACCTCATCACATGAAACAAAAAGGTGTTACTACAGCAGTTTTCACAACTGAGAATGTCACTCTGTTGTCCAAATGGCAGATCCATCAAATGAGTTACAAGGATGCTGAGATGCCAGGAAATATTACACATCCTCACGTGTTGTGGCAATGAGGCCATCACACTCAAAATCCCCTTAGTTTGAAGAACAGCCTTTAAAGAGCTCCATGACAGACATAAAATACATTAAATTACAATTCCAGCCTGTTGTACGCCTCTTCCGCTTCTCTCAAGAACAAAGCATGGGTGTCCTCAGCCAGCCGTCCTAGAAGATTTTCTTCCTGTACAGCTCTGAAAAAGGTAGTTGCCCTTTAGCAAAAAGGCCTTGTCAGCTTCTACAGCGTTACTAGGGAGATGAGGAGAAACATGGAAATGATTGAGAAAGTTAGCCGACTTCTTCCATTTGGAGAAAGCATAACCAAATCAACAAGATCCCAGCAGTGAGAACAGTTACTTCTGCAGCCATACAGTAAGTCAGCCTGTCAAGGGTTGTTTTGGGTTTTGGGGGGGTCTTGTTTGGGTTTTTTTGTTTATATATTTAATGAGAAAGCCTGGATGTGTGTAACTAGGTAATTTTGTTGTCAGGCAGGTGAGATGAACATCTCTGGGTTTCTCCAAGAAGGCTTTATGGTCCAGTCCTCTAAGCCTCTGGGACCATCATGTCCAAGAACTCATCCTTCCCCCACCCAAGGCACAGAGGGAACAGCAGATCAAGTACCTTTGCCTCCACTCCTGAGAGCTCCTGGAGCTTGAAGGAAGGACTAATGGTATTTAGAACTCTTATGAATCCGCAGACTTCCATGTTCACAGAAAACACTGATGAATCCATCAACTTACTGCCCAAGAAGTCACATTTCACAGACCTGACCACTTTTTCTTGTCAAGCATAGCACTATTGCTACCAAACCAATACCCGCCAAACCCTAGTTGCTTGGTCTCTACAGTCCATAAGTTTTCCTTCTTGCTTGTATAAAATAAAACCTCAACAACTACTATGGGAAAGTAGTCCACGGACTCTCTTTACAGCTGCTAGTTCCTCCAATACAGCTTTGCTACTCTCTGCTACCTACTGGCAATTCTGAAGTCTACACCGTAACCATGAATTCACCACTACCCACTTTTGGATTATACCATGGTGGTCATTATGTAAAGGATAAGACAGAAGAAATGGACCAGTATTAGTGACAGGGCAGGTAAAATAAGGAGATGTAGGGACTCTTTCCAACTAGGAAAGAGAGGATCTGGTATCTTCTAGCCATAGCTGTGGAAAAAAAATCCACACAAGTTGAGAATAGGAAGAGGACTTAAGGAAACATTCAAGATAAGGGATGGACACAGGGTAAAATTTAAGAGGCCATGGGAGTAAACAAGACATTGTCAAAATATGATGACATTACAGTTCAAAACTGAACATGCAAGGGGGAAAAAGTCCTGGTAAAAGCATATTTTGAAATCCAGAAGTTAGATATTTTTTCCTTTCGTGTATTGTTTTCCCACACATTGCTTCCAATTCTAAAATAACCCATAACAAGTAAAATGAAAAATAATCCAAGGATAACACACCTAAAAATACTTTCAAGAGCAAAAAAAAAAGGTGGAATCAGAGTAAAACTTCAGATCTCAGTCTGTTTTAAAATAAGAAGCGATCTGTTTTCTCAATTATTTATTTTAAGAAATGGTTTATTTGTTTTAAGTTTTAGCAGTTATTTTCATGCCTATGCTTTGCGAAACTGAAGAACCTGAAAATGTTTCCACAAACTATTTCAGAAAAAACAATTTACAGATAAAATTAGAGGCATACAAGTAAGTGCCAAGTGTGTGACTGAATTCCAGTTCTTGGTGAATGGAAAACCAGCAGCTTCCTGTTACAAAATGTACCAACAGTTCATGTCTAATAATACACATAAAATCTGACCATTTATATACTTCAAATATAGATGTTTCTAAAAATAATATCCAAGCAGGGTATTTTTAGCCAGGTGAACTTCTCCAGAGAATGAGATGCTACAGTTTGCTGCAAGGAAAAAATAAATTAATGGGTTAAATTTTAAGAGCATCTCTTGATTTATATCAGAACAAAAGTAGAACATTTAGCCCCAAAGCTTAAATAAGCAGAGAGCAAATGGGGAAACAATGGAAGAACAGAACACACATTCTTCCATTAAAGGCCCAGCTATCACTTTATTCAAAACTGTATCTTCTTAAACAGTATTTACAATATTTATTCTGTGTTGCAAGTTTGGGAAGTTCAAACAAAATCATTGTTGATTTAAATCCCTCCTTAATTCCTTCCACTTTGGTAGGAAAAAGGGACTGGTAGGCTGAAAGCATTAAAATATTCTACAAATTAAACAGAGATTTAAATCTAGTGGTGAGATAATCTGGAAACTGAAATTACAGAGTAGACAATGTTTCTCAAAGGACTCTTCAAAGGAAATAAAGAATAACCAAAACCAGCCCTGAATTTCCAAACCCAAGAACTGAATCTACCCTTCCTATCTCAATAAAACAAAGGCTTGCTTTTCCGATAGCTCTGGATAGGAAAAAAGGGCACAGGTGGTGTTGGCCTCATAATTTTGCTTCTTTTTGGTACTTCTCAGATACTTGAAATTTGGGAAAGGTTCATGTTTTGTCTACCAGACCCCTATTCTACAATTCAATTTTTTATTTTTTTATTTTTTTTTTTCTTTCTGAGAAGTGAAGCTCAGGTTTAGTGCCAGGAGTTTTAAAAAGCAGTATCCATTGTTCTCCTCTATTAATGTCCTTGTACCTCTCTGCATCTCCAGGAGATTCCTTTAGGATAGGTTTCCTGTTTCATATCACCTGATTTTTGATGAGAGTATTTTGCAGACGACTAGAGAACGTTACTTTATGAGGAGCTCCATAAAGCATGCCAGTGTGGTTGCCAGCCACTGAGAACACTTGCACAAGTGGGGCCTGTGCTAGGTCTATGATACATCACATAGATGTTTTTGTCTTTCAGTTTCCTCATGTTACACTTGCTTTTCAAATTAAAATTATTTTATTTCTATTTAAACATTAACAAATTAGATACATCCGCTAGCAGTTGGATAGGTAGAAAGACCTAATGCTTCTCTGTTGAAGCCAGTTTCAGTTCAAATAGGCCTCCAGCAGAGATGGAGTGTCTAAGAGAACTGAAATGCAACACATCAAGAAAGAGAAGTTCTGTGGAACACACAATGGACAATCAATCTCGGAAAAGTAAGAAGAAAAACTCTAAAAGCTGTCAAAGAAATTTGCCGGTGCAGCCAGGGAGGCAAAGGCAGGCAACGAGAAAGAGAGGAAGAAAGAAAAATAAATAATAATTAACCCGTTTCTGCTTAGAGGACAGCCGGACCCAAGTGTCCTGCTCGGGCGCTGCTGTACGTCAAGTGTCAGAGCAGAAGGGGATAAAAATTACTTGCTAAAACAGAGACAAAGAAAGTGAGAGTGTTCACTTCAGAAATACCATGTTATGGAGTAAACCAACGGTTTCAAGGACAGAGGGAGAACACACGGACACCATATGCATAAGCATTTTGAACTGATTAACAAGTAGCAGCAAAGGAGAAAGATAATCTAATAGACAGGGGACCAGCTAGTAATTTGCTATAGCACAGCAGACTTCATGACCTTGGGTAAGTTTCTTTGTTCCTTAGCCATTCATTTATAAAATAAGAACAATATCCCTACCTCTAAGGAGTGCTTTTAAGTATATTAAAATTTGGAAGCCCCTTAGATATAACCTATTAGCAGAGTTCAGAGAAATAGCATTAAAAAAAAAAAAATCAGAAGCAGGAAAAAAGGTCATATTAAATGAGTGTTTCAGAAACACTACCATGGACCGTAAAAACTTGAGTGAATTCAACAGCAGGATGATTAGCTCAGCTATAACTATCTTTGGAAATCCCTTCCTGGGCAAGTCAACAGTGAAGGTACTGAATTTGGGAAGGAACATTACACAATGACCAAATGCTCTTTTACTCAAGAACTGTCACAATGAAACTGAAATCAGGGCAAAAACCATTTTCACTCATTATCCAGTACAATTAAAAACTGAATGGGACTTTGAATCCAACTGAACCGTTGCATAGTCTAAATGAAACCCAATGAGGAAAGAACCTACTGAATTTATAGTGCAATCTTACATCTTTTGTTCAAACGCTGGGCATTACAAAGGGGTAGCTCTTTATATCAGAAGACAGACCACTGAAAACTCCACGTTAATAATCACAATAAAACAACTTCCTAATTGTTTTCTTGTTTTCTATCTGGTAACATTGCATTTGGAACAACCCCCTAACAATTTAATATTTACCAGTATGTATCTATAAACATACTAGCAAAACCATAGTAATCATAAATAGAAGAAGAATTTGGCTACTTAATAGCCTCAGATTGCTTACAGCGTGTCAAAAAAAAAAAAAAAATTCCACCAGAAAGCAAGATACAGCAAGGTTATTTATGTAGGAATGTACTTAGGTACATAATTATAATTATATAAGCAAGCTCTTTAATACTAAATTTAAAATTATTTTTGTGGGTTTATATTTTGATAGCCTAAATCTATAGTTTTCTCAGATTTTCCCAACTCTTCAGTAAAATTTCTCCTTTGTAGACATCCTAAACGTGACCTCATTTGATTTCTTCCAACATTGCAAAAAGCTATCTTTTATGGTTATCAGTATTACTGACCACATTTCTCATAATTTCTTCTATAATTAGCTCAGCAGTGGTAGCGAGACCAAATTTTACACCACTGAGGCAGCTCACATAATGGCACTGAAACCAGTCAATGTTCATCTGACTTTAAATTGGGTCCAGATAAAGATTTCCTTGATTCCTATCCCTTCTGCAAGATGGTTCTGTAGTAAATCTGTGAAGCCCAGTACCATGCATAAAAATGCTAATGCATGTGAAAAAGGGAGGCGTAATTTCTCTGCAATATGCTTTATTAATCTTTCTCTCTATGAAGCTTCACATTAGCAAGACAGTGATACAGAGGTACAAACGGCTTCTGATAAAGTTAATTAAAATATAGAAAAGTAATTACTAATATCTGAACTATATGGCTTCATTTGGATTGCTAATGGTATGGGAACAGGGGTAGTGAGGCAGAGAAAGCCAACCAATAGCCCACAGATTGCAAGTCACACGTGGCCCATCAAACAGTTGATATGAGCCTAAATTTGAAGCGTGGAAAAATACTGGAGCAGCCCATTAAGGGATCAATTTGTGAGCAGCTAGCGTGCTTCAAGGCAGCACACAACTGACTGAAAAACTCCCTGAAATTTGTCAGTAGTGTGCCATCAACCTGGGAATGGCTATCCTATAGATTTTTTGCAGGGATCTGTAATGGAGCTTCTCTACCATTCCACACCATTGTCATTGACTTGGACTACAGAATGGCTAATGAGAAAAAACAAGGGACTTTTCTAATCTCTATGGGTATTGCAAATGTATTTGGAGCACACCACAGATCTAGAAGACCCCAGATGCAGATGATCTTCACAAATTGGGAAAGAAGAACTAAATCACCAGAAGAAAAATCTAGTGTAAGACTAGAAAATGGGGAGATCTAGAGTGCCCCAGATCTAGAACGTCCAACTCAACATGATCTTCACAAACTGGGAAAGCAACGTGAAGAAAAATGTAGCTGAGCAAGGCAGTTTTATTGCAGGCAATATTATCTACCCAGTTTTGAACTGAATTCTTAAAAAAAGGTCTAGGCAAACTGAAAAGTGTTCAGTAGAGAGCACAAAGAGTTGTAAGAGTTCTAGAAATCCTGAGAGAAAAGGTTAAAACAATTAGGTTTGCCTCTACGGTTAACATCTAGTGAGCATCTGGCTTCCACATCCACCAGGAGAGGATAACTGCCTAACTTTCAGCAAATGACTATTGCAAAGAAGTTTGCAAAGAAATAACAAGTCCCACCCCTCCCTGCCATGCAGTAAGGACAGTTACAGGTAATTGCTGAATACACATACTTTAATGCCAAGTTAAATCAATGTTTTAGTGTTATATGTTAAATAGTGTTTTAGTGGAAGGGTAAGACCAATGACTTAGTAAGGTCCCAGTGCTTTTAGGACTGCTACGGTTACTTAAGATACAAACAGTAACCATTTTTTAGGTTCTCCAGAGAAGGGAAATCAAGAAGCTAGAGAAATACAACAGAGCATCAATAAACACAGTAATTAAATCCATGATCTCCTTCAGTGGCTTTCACAATAACATGATAACAGACTGTATTCCTGGAATGGTATCTTCCTTCTTGTGTCCCGCACGAACAATTTTACTGTGCCCATGGACTTCCAATTGGCAATGACTCCTGTCTTAAATAACTAACGCAAATTTAGTAGCTAAATACATATGACTTTTTCAGAATAACTAATAAATACCATTTTGTATATGAGAGATCACTATCTTGCTATCTATTTGACGGAAGTTTCTCTGGTAACAAAGTTAAATATTTCCAAAACAATGCTCCCTAAATACGGGTACAATTTATTGGCGATGTTTTCAAATTAGACAAAATAAGCATCAGTGCAACAGTAGCCTACTCTTGTGCACAACACAGGGAATTTAATATGGAAAAATGAATGGAGTGTGTATATCAGTAACAATAAAATTGGAATGATACTGCCATGATTCATCGACCTAAGATTTCCGACTAGCATTTACAATGGGCTTGATGCTAAAACCCTCAGACCTTTCTTTGGAAAGTGCCTCTGAAGAATGCTTTTTATAAATTGCACAGCATTTTAAATAACACATTGCCCTTACATGGCCTTAAGGCACAAAACTTCCAGTTACTATAAAATCCAGCTTAAACATGTAAAACTATATCAAGAAGAACAATTTAAAAAAAGATATTGAGAAGTTTTCACTGATACCACATTTCTCAAGTGGGACACCTTGATTTGCAGCAGTTTTTAAAAAATGAGAACTTTAATAAATACCACCTGCAGTGGTCACAATCTCTGAAGAATCAGGCTCAAGACAGGTACCACCTGGCACCAAAAAGGCTCATGAACCTAGCACTGGTGTGCAAGTGGCTTGAAATATGCTAAACCAGCATTAGAAGATGGTCTGGTGTGTTCACATTGTGACTTCTGGTCTATGCACTACATAGCCTCTTCTCCAGAATAATTAGTAAACTAAGTGCAGGGACACAAATTCAAAGCAGTAGTATATATACACCATGATGGAAGAGAAAAATTCCTATGTACAAATAATTAAAGGTAGCCCAACTATCTGCTTCATCCCTCCCATCACCTCTTTCCTTGCAAGCAGATGTCCTAAACATTAGGTCAAGTTGCTCTCCCTCCTTATTCTGCACATGCAACTGAATTTGGTGTTAGGTAGTGCAAGGAAGACCAACTTCAATAGGACTACGAGCAACTCCCTAATATACCACCAGAACATCCTGTGGCTTGTTGATTATGAAACTCTTCAGAGATAGAATAGGAGTCTGAATTCCCTTGTGTTGAAATAGAAGCTGAACTCAGATAGCCCACTACACTCTCTGAGCAAATGCTCTAATCGCCAAGCAGTTGTACAAAAGCAACTCTTCTCTGCTGCTTGTGTCAACAGTGGCCTGATATCACCTTGGGTTTTGACAAAAACAGCTTATGCCTCTAACTCCAAGGGAGAGTTTGGGGATGCAAATTCCAAGTTCAGCCTCAGCAAGGAATACAGCTCAAGTTAAATAGATTGCGGTCATTTTTATTTCTTCTCTTTGGTTTTTGATCCAAGTGTCACAATCTTTCTTTAATTCTCCTTCCACCCACAGAGAAGGATATTATGTCATTCCCCGTGGAGCTGCAAACTCCATGCAGGGACCAAGATCTACAAAAGACAGGTGCCAAAACATTCTGTATCGGTTCAACTTGTGGATCTAAATTCAAAATGCCACGATAAGAATATAACTTCCCTCCCTCACAGGGGATGCCAGCTGCCTGCACAGCAAAATGGTGAGGACCACACTGGTGCTTAAGATAAAACATCCAGAGAAGCAAGTGATCACCCTCATAGGACATGATTCGTGAGACACTTAGTCCTAGCGCAGTGTTTAAGACTAAACCTTATTAGGCTTATTATCAGAAAGCAGTTCTATACCTGAGTGTTGCTGAAGGTTTTCCAAGATAAAAATGCTTCAGCTGCTGACATACCATCTGGCAGCTGTCCATCTATCCTGTTCCTCCTCCTTTGGGAGGGAGGGACAGTAGAAAAAGAAAAGAACAGTGCCCTTGATACAACTGATCTGGAAAAATCTCCCTTTTGATATTGATCGGCGTTCCAAATTACTACCTCGAATGGCAAAAACCTGCGTGCTTATGTGGGCAGAGGGATCAAAGTTGGATCAATAAGAATAACAAAAAAGGAGTGTGTTTATTCAAGATAATGGATAGTAAAACAAACCTCACTGGTTCACACCTTAAAAGGTGCTGGTCATCTGCGAAGACTGCTACCCAAATGAGGTTACCGAGAGTGACAAAGCCTAGGATTTCTCCTGCTGCTGAAGTTATGCAAAACACAAAATTATCCAAAATTCCTTTGGCCAAAATCACTCCCTGTTTAAATAAAACAGGTTAGCATGAAGACCCTTTCATCATCAGGATATAAAAAGATGGGGTTTGTTCCACATCTGTATAAGAGTTAAAAACACCATAGTATTCCCCTTACTGCTGCAAACGGCTACTACTGGCAGGATCTCCCTGATTATAATCTGTTATGAAATGAGAAAGTATTTGTGAACAACGACCACTTTTGCAGGAATGTAAATTTCTATGCAGAAACCAAGGCGTGTCTGAGAGAAAGAGCAGCATATAATGAGGTTTTGCTGACATGTCATAATTGCAAGGACAGACTCTAGCACAAGGGAAAAAGAGCACTTGTTTCTCTCTTAACAAGATGTGATGTGCAGGTCGGTCTGTCTGCTGCCACCACCCTGCCACCAGTACTTGTCTGTCTCCTTTTCCTGCTCTCAGTCCCTCAGGAACTGCTACAGTCAAATTTGTCTGGCCTGAGCAGTCCGATACGTCACCCTGTCTACCAGCAACAAAAGTGCAGCGTATCCCAAAATTCAGGGCATAGAGCCGAACGTGCCCAATCAGTAGTCACACTTGTCTTAAGAGAACAGGGTTACCAAGCCACAGATTTCAAAATCTGGATGGTAGGGATGATCCATTATTCCTTGAGGAAGGAAAAGAAAAAAAGCTAAGTATCTGTCATCATTTCCCTATCCCAGTATAATGGTACCACCTTCTACTGGGCTCGGATATTGGTAGAAGCAGCTTGTAATGTATGCGGCTGTTGCCAAAATACATCACGCTGCTATACAGCAATCTCTGTGTAACGTTAATCAATTCTGCTTGCTGCAGCAGGCCATCTGCTTTGCTCACGCCGTAGTACGCTAACACATACTCTCTGCTTACACTGCTGTTGAGCACACCGGGGCATCAGCGGTACAAGGCAAGCCGAGCCATGCTGACAATGTTACTGTGCTGATAAAAATTAAACCAGCTGAAGAACGTGCATTTCTCCTCCCTACATGGGAAGGAGCATATATAAAAATACGTTAGAAAACTGATACACATTAAAGGGAAATCTAAAAAATGCATAGTGATCATGTGGTGCATCTATGATGTCATGCACATAGAGCATTAAAACAGACAATAAAATCGAGTATTCATTTCCTACAGAATCTATTTCATTTAGCTGCACTGAGAATGACATGCATATTGTAATTTAACATCAAGCACTGCGCCTCCCATTCACTCCCCACACAACTACAAATACAAAATGTTCATACGAGTAACGCTCCAGTACAGTACATGACCAAACACAAAACACAGTCATAACAACCAGCAGTCTTTCTCCATCCCAGGCACACAACCCAGCCATTGCATTGAGCACCTACAGCAAGAACACAAAGAACACACGCCACAAACAGCATCTCTACCATATCCCTCCCATCCGTAAATCCCCCAAGTTCAAGCAAAGGCAATACAGAAGGCAGCACAGGCAAAGAGCACACACAGCACCAGCCGTCACCACCCCCCATCAGCTCCCCCATGCTGACAAAATTACAAAATCATCTCTTGGTAACACATGCCACTATGCGGAATATCAAACATCCCACCGCTGTAGACAGATGTTATTACACACACATACACCCCTTCGCTCGCTGCCGCTCACACCACTGCTATCCCCCTCAGAAAACCTGCTGCACACATTCAATGTAGAAAGAAAATTCTCGCATACACCTCCCCAACATTTGGTGCCTTCTAACCTGTGTGTCAAATCCATTTTCTACCAAGCTACTCTTCCTTGGTGGGAGTCCATCTCCTGCGTTTTCTTGTCCATGAGGAGATTTGAGAGGAATCTGGCTGGAATACAATGGCTTCGTCACCTCCACCTTGTTCCCAAACTTCAGGTAACAGGGCTGTGGGATGGTCCTGGCCGTTGGGACATGCAGGATTGGAGCAGCGCTGTGTACGGGTTTAGGTAGTCCCGATTTCATTTTGGAGGCTACCAGGATGGCTGGCATTTTCTCTTTCTGCTTTCCTAACACGTTTCTGTCAGCAGCAGCAACAGCAGAGACAGCAGGCAGGGAGAGAGAAAAGGACACGTTGGGGAAGCTGCTCTACACTAAAGCAGCCTGGTTTACTGCAGGGATCTCCAAAACCAGCTTAGAATTTAAAGCCAACAATAAAACCAACCAACAACAAAAAAAGAAAAAAAAGGAAAAAAAAAAAAAAAAAAGAAAGAAACCCCACACCACTTTCAGCCTAAAATATCTCCCAGCTTTGTGCCAGCCTTCCACCTGTTTCCTCTAATTTTATTTTCAGTTCTTCACCACTGTCCTCCTTCCTATTTCTGCTGTTATTTAACTTGCTCCTTCCTTTCTCTGGCTGACTCCTGTAATTTTCTTCCCTGGAAATGGGAGACTTTCACTCCATTATCTTGTCACTGCATCTCCAAAGTGAGGCAGCCTTTTGGAATAAAAAACCCAGGAACCTGCTGCTGCATATGCTTCCCCTTCCGTATGCACTAGAGAGTGAGCGAGCAGGATTTCCAGCTTAAGATGTCTTTCTTCAGTCTTAGCCAAGAAGCAGATGTAGCTCAGTGTGTTAATGACTGATGCCCTTGGATACGAGCCTTAGAGAATCAAGCTTCTTAAGCCTTAATAGCTGTGAACAGGACAACGATGCCGGAGCAGGAGGAGAAACGTCCACTGACAGCAATTTTAAATAAAAATATGCCAGTGGCCACAAAATTTCCCGGCTCCCCTAGTGCTGATCATAAAAAGCTGGAGGGGAAAAATAAAAAAAAAAATTAAAAAAAAATTAAAAA
>NW_009596342.1:0-13046 GCF_000690535.1 Cariama cristata
TATATATATATATGTATGTATGTATGTATCATCAATACCAAATTTGGATGGCCAAATATTGCCTCATGTGGCTGTGGCTGAAGACACATTTGGAGGCAGATCTTAGCTCTGCAGGGAGATGTAACAGAATCCAGAGAGGATATTTAAGAATATTTTATCTGCTAAAGGTTCAGGGCTCACTGCACTGCAGCGCTCTAAGACCTGACTTAATATTCTTTCTCAGGGAAGATATTGGTGATCGGAGTCAAAAGCAGCCACAGGTGAGCTTCTGTTTGTATCCACTAGAATGGCCAAGAATATGACTTGCAAATTATATACAAGTCCTTGAGTGGGGTCTCCAGTAGCAAAAGAGTTGGCTGAAGTCAAACCCAGTGGAACACACTAAGTTACTCCTACATATTCTTGTAAATTTTCTTCTCTGATGCAGATGATTCTCTGGAGAAATGAAAATTGTAGATCTCAACTAGAGGTCTCAAACAGGGTAAAATATAATCATATACTAGGCCATACCCCTGACCTAAGAATTCATTCATAAATAACCATTGCCTTCTCCTTGACTGCACACATCCTCTCACTTTCCAGAAGGAAATTTGTAGGGTAGTAGCAAACAGATTAAAACACAAAAGAAATGCATGTTCATGTTGAGGATGCATGCCAGGATACACATCTTTTCTGATTTTAGTGGCATACTGGACATTGCAAAGAATCCATCCTCCAGCTATGTGAAATGCATAAAAATGCACCTCACCTTGGCACTAGGAAATTGTCTTCCCACCTCCACTCAGGCCCTCCAAATATTAGAGTGGATACCTCCACTCAGGTATCCTCCGAATACCTGCTAAGGATGTATAGGTCTGCTATCATTAAGCAGCACGATCATTAACTGAGCCAGGATCAGGCTCTCTTGTTTTCTTTTTCTTGCTCAGTATCTTCCACCTTTCCTTACATCTGCAGCTCTCCACTACTGTGCAGTAGTATTAAGCCCTAACCATATCTGCCTGAGCCGTTAATTGAACATTTTATTTTCTCAGTTTATAGAGCTGTTCACAGATTTATGAAACAAATCACCCTTCTCCTTTCATAGTTAAAACCAATCTCAACAAAGACATCTCCCTAAGATCAGCAAATTGTAATCTAATGAAATCTACTGAAAATTTCAGTTGCACTAAACAAGGTCAATGCTCGGAAGAAACGAAATGTCACTCAGAAATGGAGATCAAAGTAATTCCCTTCTATTCTTGCTGCTGCCATAGAGACCAAGGGAGGGGGAAGAGGGGGAAGAAGAGATTTAACAGACATAATTCTTCCTGAAATTTATAATTAACTACAAGGGAAAAGGGACAATTACCATATTTCTAAAGAATAAAGGAGAAAAAAGTTGAGCTTTTGACAAGATATAATTACAAGACATTACATATGCAATGCACATTGGTTTGTTCTGTGTAATTTTCTTGAGACTCCCCCCAAAAATGATTTTTTTTTCTAGAAAAGACAACACGTGTCTCATCAGTTTACATTCATAATGTTTGAAATCCAAAAGCTGGAGGCTTACAATAATTGTTCCAAAATTTACATTGGTAAATAAAGATTTGAAATAAATACTCAGAGGCGCTCCCCATCTGCCAAACACCTATGAGTGTGTTCTCCAGCTAAGACAAATGGTAATCAACGAAAAGGATCTTCCTGCTCTTCTAAGACTGTGCAGTTTAGCCAGCAGCCAACCCACAGTCATCAAAGCTGTCCTCAAGTACCACTTCAGAATAGAGTTTACTAAATTACATGTAAATTGCATGGATTCAGCACTATTACACTTTTAGGGTCTGGCAGGAAAACACCACAGTTTGAAGTGCCCATCAGCACCTAATAATGACTATAGAAAAAGATTTTGATTTTAGCTAAATGTGAATCTCCGGGGGAAAATCATTATGTTTCCTTTGTTTCGGGTTTGTTATAGCCAGGAAATTCAGCACAAAAAACTAAGCTACCCAGTTTATGATTTCAAACTGCAATGATTCAAAGCCTGAAGTCTTGCAAAGAAAAAACAACAAATGTTGCCCAGATCTTTTTAGCACTATTAACAACATGCAGGCACATAGAAATGTGGTTATTTTTTTGTTTTATATCCAGCTAAATTTAAATCAGATCTTCACATAGTGTAGCTCTCCAGAGCTCTGCTGGTTTTGGGAAGATTATACTAGTCTACAACACCTGAGGCACTGGTTCAACCTCAGTATTTACACCTAGATTTGTAATTTCCTAATTTTGGGACTGACTCTACAGCCTCTTGGACACATACAGCTGATCTCGTAGGATGTCCCACAAAATAAATTGAACCTCATTCTTGAAGTATGTATCTTTTTAAAACTCTATATTGAGTTTTTTCAGATTAACACAATATAACTAGGGGGGTGGGGGGAAACAGGTCTATTTTCTTCAGTAAGGTCTATTTCAAAATCACTTCAGCATAAATAAGTATTCTAAGTATTAGCTATTTGCATTGGCATCAGGCCACCGTAATCAATAATCCAACCTAACCTCATAGTGGATTCACCTCTGTGAAGTGAGACCAGTAGTTAGCATATAGTGTGTGGACCTGCTTCTCCACTTCGAGCAGATGACCTGATCTGATTTAACAACTCTGCCCTTCTGAGAGCATCTTGGGACTGGTTTTGCTGCTGCTCTAAATTAGAGAGGCTACAACAGTGAGGTCACTCCAGTGGTGCCACCTCCACATTTTTCCATTCTTCAACCAAGTTCTAAAAACATCCTTTAAATCAACCGGGTTGGCACTAGGAGTCAATTGTGTTGGCTAAATGCTGAATGAGGGTTTCCCCCTCACTTGAGGAATCCACAGTATCCTCCTGGGACACAAGACCTGCCCTTACCTTTCTCAAGCATGGTACACTATCAACAGGGATATACTTAATGTAGACTGGTAGTTTCAGAGTCAACTAGCCAAGCCACAGCAACTCCCCACTCAGATTCAGAGAAGCTATTGAGAAGGACGAGTTCTGAATTTTGCCTTGTCTTCCATGTTGGGACTACGGGGAAAGGAAAGCTAACGCTGACAAAAAGACAAGGTATAAATTTTATAGCTCTTCTTTGCTGTACTCTTAACTTTCTGCTGTAAAGTGGGGTGATGAGTGCGCAGAGTGGAAGAGATCTACAGAAGGGTCATACTGTACCCAGGGTCTAAGCCAGATGAATGTCCTGTACTTGACCGCAGTGGCTTCTTACTTTCCATGACCATTGCACATATTAAGACTTCTGCTCACACATCTGTCAGAGTTTTGCCTTAAGTGCATACATTGGTGTCCCCTGTTCCAAATATATTGCTGGATGAGCAGAAGAAAATAGGACAGACAGATGTTGCTGGCTCCTGGCAATGTTGCCAGTCAGAATTCTACACATTCAACCTTGGTACGGGTTAAGAACATAAACAAGCATATCACCTTGCTTCGCAGCACCACTACAAAACAGTTTTTTCCTTCCATCTTTATTTCATTCTTTTAAAAACTTGGGATAAACACTTAGAAAAGGCACTGGTTGTACAGCCATGAGAAGAGAGAAATTGTTAATTTACCAAACCAGCCTGACACAGAATTTTAAAAAGCCTAAAAAGCTAAAAACAAAACCCCAAACTTCTTCACTAGTGGAATGAAACTAGTCTTTCATTAACTCAAAAAAAAAAACAAACAACCCACAATATTTTTTTTTCCATTCACATAAATAATCACATTTTCATTTAATTGTCTGGTCCCACAGAGGTCAGTGACACTTGAATTAAACATTGAACCTGTGTAGTGATTGATCAGGCTTAAACTACAATGGGGTTAAATGGAAGCTAGAAACAAGAATCTCTAAGGAGTAATTGTTGCAGAATTTTCAACATTTTGGTCATGGAAATTTATTTTTGTAGCTAACAAAACCAACAAATTCAAGCTGGGCTTTCTCCATGGGTGTGAAGGTGGCCAGTTCTCTGGTTTACAAGCTGAAGGACACAGCTCTGGGTCACATGAACCCTACTGCTGCCAGTGCTCAGTGCTGCAAACTTGGGAATCGGGCAACAAACAGCAAGTGGTTTAGGCTTTGTGAATAAATTGGGATTATTTTATTTGGTGTTGGTCTTTGTGTACATCTTTGCAAGCTCTTCTCAGAACATAGGAGTCTCCAGGTGATAAAATCTGGGATTTTAAGCAAACCTCAAAATACAGCTCCCAAACAAAACAAGAGGTGACACCAGTGGCAACCAACATTGACAGTTCTAAGGGCCATTACTAATGTTAAGGATAATAAAACATTAGACTAGATTGCCCAGGAAGATTTAAAATCTCTATCCTAGGAGAAGGTCTTTAGCTAGCCCTACTTGTGACAAAAGACTGGATAGCCACTTGTGGTATTATTCAATTCTCTATTTTTGGTGCTGTGATTGCAAGTATCAAAGAGCCTGAATGTGACACCTTGAAATCACTGTATTTAAAAAAGAAAAATACATTTTGATTTCCCTTTATTGGTCCTCTTGGTTTTAAACCATTAGACTTGCCACCTCTGAGCTCTCCTTTGTAGCAACAAGGGCCAGAAAGCTTTCGGGTTTTTTCCAGGGAAAGCTGATCATCTTCTCTAAGCCACCTGACACCAAGAAATAGGGGTTTCAGTGAAGCAGCCCCTGTTGTGGTGACTCTGGTCAGGCAACACAGAGCTACCTATTTTCTTTTTCACCAGTGGCAGCTACTGTTGTATTCATAATTCATAAAGGCAGATGGATGGAGGGAGACGTGATAGCTAGGGGAGAGGAGAGTCGGTTGCCTCTGACTGTTGGGAGGCACAGTGGGAATGCTCTTGCTTTTCAAAAACTCCTGGTGCCCCCACTGGGAGGGAGTCTTGACCCAAGCTTTTATTTATACTGAATTCTTCCCAGTGATAAAATAACGCCACAAATTAACGTGCTTTATGCAATAGTAAAAGAAAGAAGCTATGCTGGGAACATGATCAATCAAAATAAACTAGGAGACCATAAGAAGTCCTCCTTGACTGATTCAGCATTTCCTAAGTCCTGGGTTCAGAAATGCATGGAAATATGAAGGAAATAAAAAAGGAGAGGAAAAAATTATACAAATAATGATCTTAAATCTATCTTAAACATATCTGACATTTAGGCTGAAAAAATGGTGCTAGTAGGATTTAAGATTTGGCAAGGTATACCAGAAATTAATTTTATTAGATGGCATTTTTCACCATATAGAGTTCAAAGCAGGATCTTTAGATCCATTGTACATAATCTACAAGGGCATATTCACTCCACCACACCATTTATGTCATTTTTGATAGACTGGAAATACTGAAAATTCCAGACTGAATTTAATGACCATGTGTTAAGAATGTCAGCTTTTTAAACAGTGGTCATCTTTTGCAGTTTAAGTAGCATTCATCTTTTACTCCTTTTTTTTATATTTATAAGATCTGAAGAATAAAACTGATGTATTTACTCCCTCTTGACATTAAGCTCCACTTTGCCAAGAATGAGAATGGTAATTATTTGCACAAATCAGACAAACTGATATTCAAATAAAGATAATTAACAGATTTGAGGTCCAAAATGACCACACTGTTGCCCTGTAGAATTCGTACTTACTGAAATTAATTTTTAAAAAACCTTAAATATTGTTAAAAAAGTCTGGTTTTATTATATTGGTGAAAACTGGCATAAACAGTTGCCATAAAAATTTTATAGGTTTAAAGGGAGTAGAGTTACTCCAACGCACAATAAAGCAAGTAAGAGCAGATTATGGATTAATACAATGTAGCGTCAGTGGTGCAGCTATTTAAATATGGCACCAAACAAGATGAGGAAATCAACTGTAATTTATTTGGCTTTAAGCCTTTGCAATATAAAAGTGTTCTGAAACTAGATTTTTGCCATTATTCAGCTCAATTACATATGTTAATATGGTGTTCCCACATGCATCCAAATAGCAGGTCACCTACAATTCACAACACTGTCTCATTCCAACATCAAAGTTGGCAGCAAAGACTTAATACCTGAATTTGACTATTTGAGGCTCCTATGCTTGGCTTTCAGATCATTTCAGCCATTTAGCAGTGGATCCAAGAGACAGAAAGGCTGGAAGAAAAAATATTGTGTGTAGATGGAGTTGGGAGTCCTGCTCACAGTAGCAGCAGTAGTGAGATGACAGTAAGTCTACATCTGTTATTGCCCAGAAGGCCCTGGGAAAATGTTCGGTGGAAACTTTCATCACCAATTCATTAAATAAATAAAGCAATGTCTCATATATTAAAAAAAGGCACTGAGCCATGTTCTTCTCCCAATTGCACCACCTTAAAAGTAAACTTACTCCCTTGTCACAAATCCAGTTACCACACACCTCCTTGACAAACTCAAGTCCAAGGATGACTGCGATTGCAGGTCACCACTGGACACCCAGAAGCAGGGCTAACTGCAGCTTTTTTTCCTAACCTTCCTGCTTATTTTCAATTGGAAAACAAAGTCTGGGAGTGTAAATTGGTTGTTTAGCATGATCCTGCATCCAAGCTTTGTTCAGCAGTGCTGCACCACCGCTGCTGAGCGCTTTTCACCGGTATTGCATCAATGGGCACCCGTGGGCACCTCCACTCTGCTGCAGGACAGGTTGAGGATGTAGTTTCAGATGCAGCACGGCTTGTGGGAGCCAGAGGGACCCGGAAAGAACAAGAGAGGTGAATGAGGCCACAGAAGGCTCCTTCTGTGGCCTCATTCACCTCCTGTTCTTTCCCCATATGGGTTTCTCCACCATCAAGATGGGAATGACAGCTCGCATCTGTTTCTGCAGCTCCACCGCACTCCATGCTCTCTGCGGCGGCCACTCACCACCCCTCACTGCTGCCCAATGGCTGCCTGGGGTGTCTCCTCCTGCCCTTCTCTGTGCCACAGATGGGAGTCCCCATTTTGCATGGTCATGACGCAAAAAATGACAGCAATGATGACGGCAGTGCTAACCGTTGGTTTGCCTTATCGTTTACACAGCCTTCAAGTGTGCTGGCTACCCCAGGCATTTTGCAAGTCTTACGGAAATGATGAAATTCATCAAAAAAATCAACCAGAACAGGGAGCAACTGTGTTGAACCCCAATGTCTGGACTTCCCCCAGTAACTACTCCTTATAAATATTGTCACCATGTGCAAATGGAGTCACAAACATGCAGCGAGCTGCCTGTCCTGTAGCAACAGAAAGGGAGTCCCCTGATTATCTCTGTCATTTAATATTAAGTTAGTTTGCTAAGTTTGAGGACATCTCAAAGAATCATTCAGCTTATCCCCACCCTGGAGCTTTAAGTCAGGAATTGTCCTTAACTCGGTAAGTGTCCTTAACCCCAAAGTCCTTAGCCTGCCACAGTTGTTGTGGATAAAATATTGTTTACATGCACGTTTGGAGATAATTACTTAGAAGGACCATTCCCAAACAGTCAGGTTAGATCTAACATCAGTATAAAAGTGCTGAATTGGGACCAAGCCATTTTTACTTTTCAGGCCTAGAGATGCAAAGTAAGCTATGTTTTTTCCCCCAAAAGCCACAACAAGCCACAAGAAACTTGCATCTCTCCAATCAGAAACATCATGACTATCCAAACTACATCTGATTGGCCTCTTTAAAGTCCTAGGACCCACATAATGCCCCCCTCCTTTTTATTTTTTTTTTTTATTCTTTAGTTTACAGAATAAACTGATAAGCTGAGAAAATATGTGCATTATACCATGTATTCTGAATGCTCTAGTAGCTAGAGATATTAATAGACACAAGCATAGGCTAAGATAAATTATGAAATCATTTTCCTTTTGCTAGTAAAAATAAGTATATTACATATCATTTAGGAAGTGATATAGAAACAAACTGCATAATCTACAGAAAAAGAGAACAAAATGCTCATTTAAGCAAAGCTTATTTATCACTTTATCTTGCAACCTGACACAGTACATGCTCAATCTATTTAATTACAGGAACAGAAAAATAGAGAAATATGTACACATAACAGCAACGTTTCCAGTCCTACCTTGGTCGTGACAATGCACAGACAATCCATTCTGTAAATCTCCACAGGAGTGTATGTAAATCATAAAAACAAATCAGCAAGGGTGAGGAAAGGCTTTTGAACAGCATGAACAGAACCGGAGGCTTGAATCTGCACAGCCTGCTTTTCCAAGTGGGGCCCTCATAAGAAACTCGAGTCCTCCTCCACAATGCTAAAGGCAGTCATGATGCTCACAGGGATCAGTAAACCCACTAGAAATCGTCTCAAGCAAAACTTCCAGGTGGCTTATCGGGCTTGATTGCTGCATTGTTCAATCTGTGATCAAAATATTCTGTTGAATGGTATGCAGCCTTCTAAATGGGAAGATGAGAACCACAACAAGCACAAAAGAGCAAAAGCATCACATTTCAGCCCTGGCTCTGGTTTCACAATTCTGATCTGCTGTTTCAGTATACCCATAAGATTTCCTTTGCCAAGTCTCTCTCTCTCTCCCCTCCTCTCGCTCTCTCCTTCCCTGTCTTTTTTTTTTTCCCCCCTTTCGCTCTCTCCCTCCCTCCTCTTTTCTACTAACTCCGAGCAAGCACAACACACACAACTATCGGGCCCATCTATCAAAACGCTGTCACTTCTCTGCCAAAACAACTGCTTTGGGTTGTAAGGGTTTTTATTAAGAGCATGATTCCTACAAACACGTACTGCTTGAAGTGTATGATTGAAACATTAAGGTGTGTGCGAGAACTCATGCGTCACATCTACAATCACTCAGAATTACTAGGTCAGATTCGGATTCAGGAAGTGAATGTAAATAACAGCTGGATAAGGCAAACTTTCAGAAAGTATAACAGAAAATAATCAGTCAGGGGAAAAAAAAAAAGAGAATTGCATATTTACACATGCATGCAGGTCTATGAAGCGCAACAGTGATATAATTATAGTTTACTATCCACGGGAAAAAAATCCGACATTATATATAGTATTCAAAGCTACAGAGGGGCATCTTTTCTTTCCCCCACTTATGAAAATTACATCAAATTTTTAATTAAAAGAAAGCACCCCAAACAACAGAGCTTAAAAACTCCTTAAGTTCTCTCCCAAACTTTTTCTGCATCTTTGACAGATCTGCGGACTTAATCGATTTATCTCATGTTCTGTATGCTTTGCTCAGAGTCTTACAGACTGTTTAGCCCCCAAAGCCCTACCTTTCTTGCAGTGATGCTGGTGCAGAGCTTGCCTTTCAGGTGCCTTACATGAATCATTCTGAGTTAGAAAGCTCGCTGTCAGCTCTTAAAGTCTTCCCTCTCTTACAGATAGAGGAAGAGAGAGAGAGAAGAAAGAGGGAGGGAGGGAGACACACAGAAGGGGAAAGATATGTAAAATGAAAGCTCTGGCCAAAGAGAGAGGAAAATCAATGCTCCTATTCACTGGAAAAAAAAAAAAATACAGCCAACTGGACTGTTGACAGCAACAAGAGGAAACGTCTAGACACCCATACATTACAATTCACCTTTTCAACACACTGGACAGCACAATTCCCCCTGGGTGCTTTGCTGAGGATCTCTCGTTCTCACTCAGAGCTAAAATATGTTTTCAATAAAATAAGCCTTTCCAAGAAAATAAAAGGATATTTAAGAGTCATCTCTCTTCCATAAATTACTCAGGTTATAACCCTAATATTCTTGTGATTGCTAAAGCAGCGAAAGGCTCAGTAAATGACACACATTATTTTGCCAAAATGAGGTCACTGCTACCAAAGTTACAAAATCCATAGTGAATCAGATATGTGGTCAGAGAGCAACCAACCCTCCCCCAACTATTAAAGTCTTGGTGGATATAACATCTTAAAGAGAAAGCCTCCAGAGCACTTATGATTGTGTCTAAAACTTTAACTCACTCTGAGCAACCGCATGCGCACAAAACAAACTGGATTTGTGTTTACAGGCTGCACTGGAACCTGCAAGTTTTCTCCCTGCTGAGGTTTAGTCCAGTAGCCAAACAGCCAGACAAGTTTATTAAACTATAGATTAGATGAAAGAGGGAACTTTCAAAACATCCTTGAAGTAAGAACCAATTAACCATCTCCTTAACAAATTAACCCATTAGGCTGGTCTCACTTAAGCCACCCTTGTGCTCTAAGCATGACAGAGTAAAAGGGAATTCAGTCAACTCTAAAATCAGGAGGTATTTTAACATTTAGATGTACAGTGTCCAACAGTTCTCTTCCAATTGGCAGATTCAAGCTGATCTAGTAAGGTGCGAAATACTTCCATACGTATAATTACCTAATGACTTGGCTGTAAAATTTCATATCATACTCAAAACTGGCATAAGGGGATATATTTTGAAATTGGTCTCCAAGAGCACGATCTGTAAATGCCTCTACTTGCAAGTAACTCTACTCCTGCGAACTGGTCCCAGTGAATTCATGATCCTATTTACAGTTTAATTGAAAAACAGAGGGTTTGAACCCTCCGAGACCGTTTATGTGAACAACGTGACTCGTGAATCTGGGGAAAATCAGGCTCCATCACTGTACCTAAAAACCTCCTCCTGCACTCCTCCAATTTTGGAATGTCACCTCTTTCCACGAAATGCGACAATGAACATTTAACAGGGCGGGATTTGCATGTGTGCTACCCAAGCTTAGTGCATCATTGAGCAGCATGGTCCCTGAAATATTGCCACCTACTTTTTATCCTCAGAATCTGCTGTAGCCCCCGACAGAAGAGACCCCTGCTTTTGGAGACACAGACCCCAGCTCCATTCTTCCAGGGACTCATTTTGGTTGCCATGGCTCCTGGTCATAGCTTCTATCACACATCTATCAATGACTTAAAGTCGGGGCTGCAGTACGGGAACAGATGACTGTCAAAGGGTCTCCAGTGTTTCTCCCAAGGATGCAGTTCCTCATTTTCATTAACTACCCATCCCAAACCCAAACAAGAGGCTGAGCTGCTTAATTTTCTTCCCCCAACTAGATACTTTCTCCATTCTTTTTTTTCTCCCGAAGTATAAGATTTTCAAATCCTTGGCACTGCTTTACCCTTCATTAGCAACATCTCCTTCTGCTCTAATTTCTGCAGGTCATATCGCTGCTTAGTTCTATTTTTTCCTCTGCTCTTCCAGCTTTCGTGTTATCTGTACATACGACCATGATTGAAATCTACTATAAAAGACTTGACCCAAAAACCAAACAAATTGAGAAGCAGCCATCTGGGGTGAAAAGAGGTGGTTTATAGTTGCTTGTAGTTGATTTAGATGGTCAAAAATAACCTCTGATGAGCTCTGACTCTTGGGAAGCCTTAATACAGGAAGAATAGCAACTATTTCCCACTGTGATACCAGTGGCCCTGTGGACCACCATGTGAAAACCACTTACCCAGGTGACTACTTCCTTCTCCTCTAATTTTACCAAGGTGTCTATTTTTAAGTCATACAAAAACAAACAATATGAAGTGAATGGGTGAAGTGTGATGGTCCGTATAACGCCGTAGTTTAGACTGGACAATTTATTGCTCTTTTTTGGATTTAAAATCTTCACTGTATCCCGGTACTTCCGCTTGGATAACCAAGGCATAGGGTTTAATTAGGTAGTTATATTTAGAACCAGAGCCTGTAACATCCAGCTGAACCGTGTATTTGTAAAAGCAAGCTTCCGTAAAACCTAAACCCAATAGGAAGTATTCTCTGTTTTTTTTAAATCTTTCATGACACACCTTTTAAACATTTCCTAAATTCTTTTGAAACCCAAACATTATAGTGCAAAAACTGTAAAGAGAAACTGATTTTTTTAAAAGGCAAAACTAGCTTCATTATTATCTTCAATTCAAACAATAGGAATTAAGAAAAACAAGAGTGTTAGGTCTTCAAGTTTTGCAAGACACTAAGAAAGGAGACATCTACCAGACTGCTAACACAGCATTAGTAATGTCAGCATCTTGCAAAATTTAGCCAGTGACTATTTAGAGCTCTATGCACCTACACAGAGAACACATAAACACACACATCCTCGTACAAACATGGAGAAAGATTTAATTACTCCTAATGTATCTTAAATCATGTACTATGGAGTACTTGTTGATGGTGTTAAACTGCCAGTCTTTCACATGGGGTTATGTTCCCTTTCTTCTTTTTAGGTCCTATACTGCACCGAAACAAGCTACAAATAAATACTTTCCTGATGACGACTCCTTCAAGAGTGCAACTGATGTACTTATACTTACGTCTTTATGGTTAGAGCTCATTTATACCACTTGACCCCCATTCCAGCTAGGTTGCTGTGCATCACAATTGGTTAGTTAGTAGGTTAACACTGGGGTACAAGTTATCTGAGTAATTATATGCCAGAAGGGAAAATCTCATGAGACAGTGTCTTTATTAGGACTGGTTTGTGCTACACACAAAAAAACCAAAACCACCACACATAAAAAATAAGAAATTACTAATCTTGCAGATCCTGGATATGTAGTTAGGAGCTACATTACAGATGAAATGTCAGACTAAATCCTGCTTCAGCCAGGAAGAGAAGTTAATACAAATTTGAGAAGGCGTAAAGTTCTGTGCACCTTAGTCACTAAGAATTTTAATGCAGTTCCCAGGCTGAACCAGAAGCCCATGAGTGCTGGTGTTAATTTAAAGATGAACAAATTAGCAATTCTGCCCCTCCTGACTGCAGCAGCCCTAACGGCAGCAGCTCTGCAACTGGCCTCAGGCCCATGAGAGTCTCAGGCAGAAACTATAACAAGAATCATTCCCTTCTCCCGTGCATGGCAAATTTCATTGCTATTTAGCACAATTAATGTTGGAGTCCTGACCAATTTCTCTGGCTGGTAGCTTTCTCAATGAAAAGAAAAAGACAATTTTCTTTTTCATAGGAAAGCACAGATCTTGCCTCTCTGAGCCGTGCAGACAGATGGTAAAATGGGCCCAGGGAGAAGTGAAGACTGGACAGGCAGCTCCGCTCCTTCGTCACAAGGACTCCACACCCATGTGGCCACAGTGGCCTCCGGCTCAACAGCCACAGAA
>NW_009596342.1:13153-82022 GCF_000690535.1 Cariama cristata
AGAAAAAAGTGTGTTTTCTGTTTCACAGCTGTGGAGGGCATTCCCTCTCTTCCTATCCCAAGTTCATGCCCAGTTTACTACTCTTTCATTCAGTCTGTGGGAGATCACACCACTTTAGCCAACCACTGCCCCAGCACTCAAAACCAAAAAAAAAAAAACTTTTTTTTTTAATAGACAATGTGCACTTCGCTGGCCCTGTTTGCTGAGGGCCTTATTGTAATACCTGGCCCTTGGATGCTGTCATTTGCCTCCAAGGATGCTCAGTGGGACAGCAGGGTGGTTGCCTCCCTTCCTTTCCAAGAGTCAATGTAATCAAAGCAAAGGATCACAGGATTAGTGACAATGGAAAGGACCTGAGGAGGTCTTCATTCCAATCTCCTGCTCAACGTGGGTTTAGCAGTGAGGTCTGATCAGGTTATTCAGGCCTTTATCCAGTGTGGTCTTCAAAGTCTCCAGAGATGGAGACAGTGCAACCTCTCTAGTAGTCTCATTCCCACAAACTCACCAGCTTAGTGGCCTATGAGAAGACAGTGAGGCAAGCTGGGAAGAGAGTATGACTTTTAGGGTGGTAGGAAGCGCACATTCATAATCACAGAGGAGGGGGAAAGGTCCTTGAGCCACCTTACAGTTCTGAAGGGCCTTAGATAATCTAGCCTTTTGAAAGCTCTGCAACTTTCATTAATTAAAATATTACGCCTAATTTTTTATGTATCTATTATTTCCCATACAAAGTCATAATTGTTTTCCCTTTCTTCCCACAAATCCCTTATTTAGAATGAAACAGAAGTGGTACAAATGCTCCACTGGCTTTACGTGGGCTGGGATGCTCTGCAATAGAAACACACAGTACTCAAGGGCAGTATGTCCTGAAGTGGCTCTCAGCTCTCAAGATCAATGGTGAATGAAGAGTTCATTTTAATTCTTGAGCATTCTGCCTGGGGAAGTAAATCTAACGTCCAATTGATCATCAGCAACTGAAAAGCTCTGGTGCATATGTTTAAACATGTAGCCAGTCCTAAATAGTGATGTGTCACTGTCATAGCAGCATACCACTGACACTCAAGCATAGTCACTTGAAAAAGAAATCAGACAAAATGACTCTTTCAAATGAACTGACACACTAAACCACAAGTTCCAGGAAATGAAAACAAAACATCTACTATCTGCTATCCCATGGTACTGGGAACTGAAGAAAATACCACTCACAGCTCTGAACATCTTAGAGTTTAGCAATGGAATTACCAATTTTTGGAGTTTCTCTTAGGTACACCTTGTGCTGGACAGCTACAAACAGCATGAAAATGCAGTACATAGAATTGCTGACGGAGAAACATTGAGTTCAGTTCACAGTATCATGGCTCTACATAGGGAAGATGGTGCATTGTCCAATTGGGCATTCATACTGGAAATTATATCATGAAATTGGGCTGAGACACTACATCCCACGATTTCTATAACATCCTCAGGGACACAACATATTTAGGGTATATATATCAAGCTTTTGATAATTCCTTTCTTTGAGGAAATAATTTCTTCATAAATATAAATTTCAATGAGTATACATGTTCTTATATTTCAACTCTTAACTAGCACCATGGTCCTATACGGTACAAAAGTTTTCCTGATCAACCGGGAACGCGGCAACACAAGAAACTCAGAAAGCCATGCTAGACAATTAGTTCTTTAGATCTTGAAAAGTTAACAGTCAGAGAAATCAATCTAGAAATGTAAACAAAGCCCAAGGAAAAGCCTTAGACAAGAGGAATAATCTGCAAGTTTCCACTGTTAGAAACAATTTTCACTAAAGTCTACAAGGTATCACATAAGCATGCCAACTCAGTTAATGTCTGTTTTCTTTTCATCACATTTCCAGCTTGCTAACTTTAAGAGAAAACTTAATAATTTTCTTTCACTTAGACAAGAAAAAATACACAATGACTTCAAGGCTGAAAGCCTACATAATAATATCTAAGCCCAAGACAATTATTCCAGCCAAGTTGTGAACCTATGAAAATAACGGAGATATTATAATGAAACACTTATAACTTCACCATTGCAAGCAGCAAGACCATTAAAAAGAGAAGTGTAACAGACCCCTTTACCACAGCCATGAAGTCATATTGTTTTGTATATTATTAAGCATAGTTTTATGGCAGATATCATCAGACTGCCCATACAAAAATCATCACTTCACTGACATTCATATTCTTCCCTACTGACTCCAGACCAAAAATAAACTACAACGCATACTGAGAGACTGAAAAGACCTTGAATAAAATTTACTAACTGTGCAACACCTCGGACTTCGAAAATACACCAAAATGAAAACATCTTGAGATCAGCAATCCTGTAGAACCATCACCGATATTAACAATATTTTTACATAAAAAGTAAATCCTGCCTAGGACCGCATAAAATGCACAAAATGCACAGGGCTAGCAATATACAGCAATAAATAGCAGCCGTAAGACTCATTCAAATGTTGTGATGTACATGCAGTCATTAAGCAGCAAAAAAATGACTGCAGGAGCTCAAATTCAATATATTCTACACATTTCACCTCCATTAAAACTTGACGAAATAAGAATTTCATTTTCCATCACAAAAGAGTGAACCATACCTTTGCCTTCATGTCTACCACGTAATTTTCAGAACTCTGGTTCTCCTTGTGTTCGCCACATTGTCCAGATCCTTCTGATCCATTGGAAGCTGCAGCCTAAAGCGGGGGGAAACCAAATAAAGTAGTGAGATGTCCACTATAATTCTGTTATACTTAAATGTAAAGATTAGCATGCACATACAAGAAGGTAGCCTGAATTCAGATAAGTATCAGGTGGCTCATACACCAGATTGTCACCTCAATGTTTTGTCATGCAAAAATTTTGGGGTTTAATCTTATAGACACTTTCATGGAAGTCTATGAAATCTTAATAGGCTAAATCTACAAGATGATACTTATCAATCTCTAGTTGACTTCAGAAGGCATTCAAGGTGCTCTGCAACTCTCAGCATCAGAACATAGAGATAAGGAAGGACATCAGTGCCCTGCCAAAAAGGCCTGCGGACTGTAATGGGGTTCTCATCTGGAGTAGCTGCAGGAATACATCTCCTTATAGCACCAAGTGAATTACCTGGTTTGTTTTCTCATTTCTAATTCATAACATTCTCCTAAGTGACATATTTTTGAGAGGGTTTCATGCTTATGTAGTAGCCATATTTGCAATTCCTTTAAATACAAATGCTTTTTTTTATTACCTTTCCTTCATTTACACAGATTTCAATCTTGCATTGCTTACCAAAAACCTTCATAAAACACATAATATTTTTTCAAATAACATCTTTAATAGGAGATGTAGTAAAAGTCTATATTTGTTTTTTCAATTTCCCTGCTGGAAATTTGACATATTATTGTAGATTTTGCATTAAGACAAAAAATATTATAAATGGCATCTCTGTTTACAATGCTCTGCCCTGCAAAAATGTGCTTGAAGAGTTAGCTTCTGAATGAAACATGATGACTGCCACTAACTTGGACCTCAGAAAATTTCTGGGCGCTTTGCAACAGCACAAACAGGAAAGCAGAGTGAATGCAAACAGAGTACAGTGTCTTGTGTCTGTCAGCACTGAGCATCGCAGACACCACCAGTGATTTAGACCCACCCTCTTTCAGCCTGTGCACCAGGAGCGCAGTCAATTTTAACACAACAGGCAAGAAATTGTTAGCATTTTAAATAGACCAACATTTCCAGCACAACTTAGAAAACAACAAGCCAATGCCACAGAAACAGCCAAATCACATCCACATGTGCAAATGTTTTCTCTGATACTAGATTGTTTATTTAGGGCTCTGGCCAGGATAAGACTGAATGCTGGCCCCAATCCAGGCAACTACTTAGACACATACTTTTAACTTCACTGGAACCAATGGCATTAGTCTTGTGCTCCAGTAAAGAACGGGTTTAAATGTTGAATCAGGCCCAGCAGCTCAGCACCACATGGCGCTGAGCACACAGGACTCCATGCATGTCCTCTCTAGAGTTTTAGCTTCTCTAACATGCTTGCGGTTAGAGAACCATGCGTTCCTTCAGAGCGTTTCTTGTCACCAAAGGTTGTTGCATATCCCCCGTTTGTAATATGGAAGAGAGGAAGGGATAGCAAGACAACTATGCCAAAATCATGCAGGACAACAAGGAACTGAACCCAGGTCTTGCATCTTGCCTCAGAGCCTACAGAAAATCCAAGCAACTGCCTAAGTGTTTCTTTCACAAATGGAAAATTGGTTTTACAAGGAGCTAAAAAGCATATATAAAATTTTTCATTTCATCTCTGCTTTCTTTGAATACTTGACATAAGTGTTTTTCATTGTCATTATTTACAGACAACAATATAAACTATGCAAATCAAAATATTATTTGCTCTAATCATCAAGACCAAACTCTGCCCAGTCCTAAAGGAGCTAAGCTTCTGCAAATTCTCAAAGGGGGTTTGACAATTTTCAGCAGAAACTACAGACTGTATGGTAGCATTTATCAAGTGAGTGCAGCTCTAAAATTGGATAAGGAACTTTAGTTTGTTTATTTTTCACATATTTTTTTTGTCTTCAAATTTTTCACCATTAGCTGATTCCAAGACTTGGAAAGAACATAAAACAACGTCATAAAATGCTATGAAATGTTTCACTAGTTTTCCTTAGGGAAACAGGTCACAGATTAATTGTGAAGAGCAGCAAACCAAGGACATTAGGAGGGTACAAACAGCTCAAGTAAGAGTAATTGTCATAAATCTGAAACATCTCTCTGTTCCAACATATTAATGTTTAATAAGCATTAGGAGAACAATACATGGTTCCCGAACTTGAACAAAGTATACATTAGCAATCCATCTGAAAAACAATAGTCACTTAACTTCATGTTATGAAATAAACAGGACTGTATAATTCAACAGGCAAAAAGGATACTTGCTGCGTGTTGTGATAGATTTAGTAAAAACTAGCGTTCCTGGATCTGAGTTTTTTCTTATACTTGATTACATACAATCCTCCCTTTAGAGGCTAACCAGAAGGCTACGCTGTCTAAAATTATTTGTACACTTTATACCCAAAAGCTGCCTGCTCATGCAAAAGAAGTATTTTAGCAACACCTCATTATTCCCGAACCATGCCAGTCACCATGAGAAGCAGAACAGGCAGCCCGAGGGGGACTCAGTACGAATGCAGCAGAGCACGTGCACCGTGCTCATACATCTTTGTAGGAGGTTCTGGAAACAATGACTTCAAGCTTGAATTAAAACTACTGACAGAAGTCTAAATGTTTTCTCAGACCCCTGTATCTAGAAGGCTGGTAGTTGGAACAACTCTATCTTGCTCTTCACAGAAGAAAATATTATTCTCTTAAAGTTGCTCAGAGAAGGAGAAGAGATTTTACAAGCAAATGTTGCAAAAGCAGACTAAAACTTCATTTGGTAACTTTGCTCAGACGGATAGTAACCGTGAGAATCATAGCTCACATGCAATCTTCCAATTTTGTGTATAATTAATGCTATTCTGTTTAGATTGTAATTAACAGGGACTATTTAGACTGTAATCTCTTCAGGGCAATGACGCTCTCACTGTGCAAACTTACAGCATTATTTAAATGTTTATTAATAAAATAGTAATCAAATTAGCTACCTTGTTAATTTTATCTAATTTTAACAGTGCTCAAAGTTTTGCTGTGCTTATAACACATCTTCCCAGTAGCTTATTAGCACTTGCACAACAATTGTCACAGTCAACTGTCAACAAAATTCTTGCTGATAATTTTTTGCCAAAGTACACAGTTATGAATTACGAAAGACTTGTCACTGGTTCCACTTTCAGCAGGCAGCATGTTCCAGTTTATGTGTGAGCCAGCAACCAGCCATAAGGAGCATCTGCCCTCACAGGCAATAACAGCATATGGGGCTTCCAAGGTCTTCCTATAGCAGCCAACCCTCCAACAGTGGATGAATCCTCCAGTCTATTGTATGGCTCCAGATTTTATACCCAATATATCAACAGGAGGTACTTGTAACTATCCACAATAGTTACCACATGTTTACTTCTCAGAGAGAGTCCCAACATTGGGAATATAAAAGTTACAAAGAAATAAGAAACATCCACGTAAACATTATTCTGCTCTTCCAAGCTCTTGGATGTCACTGCCATGACTTTGAATTTATTTGCACACACACCTGTATGAGATATTTTCTAGGGCACATATATCACTTTGTGGCTAGAAAATGCTGATCAGCTTTGCAAAGCGACCAGGAGCGTTGGTGGGAGTGCTACAGCCCACAATCCTAAATAAACCTGCAACTGCCTTAGGGTTCAGAGAGTTAATGCAGCTTCTCCTACAGCTGGCTTAGGAAATGCTCTCCTATGTGCTTTTAGACAGAAATTTGAAACAAACTGATCTGGGACTTCTTTTGGTATTCTGCATCATGAATTGGTAGCTCTGCTCCAGTCCCATGAGAGACTGTAGATAAATGCCAGCCTGCCCTAAGTGATTTACATGAAGAAAGGAAAGGTATTAAAAAAAAAGTAATCTGTTAACTTTTAGGTGCCAATATCTGTCGGGAAATCTATCATCTTGGTAACCAAATCCTCCCAGGAACATACAGTGCTGAGAGATGCTGCTTTAATTTAATTAAGTTTTTCAAAAGTAAGCATTTTTTAAAAAAAATCATTAGAACATTTAAAAAGCTACAGGGGGAAAGTAAAATGCAACATAACATATGCTGAAATTATCCATTTTGCAGGACATTGATGTAAATTAATTCATTTAGCAGCTATGCTGGAGTAGGAAGCAACCCGAGCTGAACTGAGACGCACAGCAGGACACTGCTACCACCAAAGACCACGGCATACCTCTATGCCAGGGTACAGCCAACCCCACTTGTGCTCTGCTCAAGCCATGTGTGAACTAAAACTTGGACTCAAGTCAAGTTCCTCCTTTAAAAACGTGCCAGCAACAGCAAGAACGCCTTCTGTGTCTGTGATCCGGCCACCGAGGGCTGCACCTTTCTGCTGTACCTAGGCAGAGCTGACAGCTCTCCTAAATGTACCGTGAGCATCTCAGTTTCAGCTCCTGCTGCTGACAGTCTTGGACCACCAAAAAAAAAAAGTTATACATATTGGATAGTTGGTGGGAGACAAAGTATTGGGGACTTGAAGAGTTTTTCCTGCAATGCTATGCAGAGAAATAGTCTGAGAGACCATAAAATGTGCTTTCCTTTTTCTGTACCCTGCTAGTCCTATTTCTATGCCTCTTACAGTCCTTATTACAGGAAGAAATGTCATTCAACAAATTTTTTGGCAGAAATTAACTTTCACCGACATCACAGATGACTGAAAAACTCACACAATCCCAGGGCAGGCCATGCTAGAAACTAAAATCAGAAACACAATCCCACAGAAATCAGGCAGAGTTTCATTTTCCTCAGCTGGGCCTAAATTTCAGTCCAGAAATAATGGAGCAGAGCTCTCCTCTTGTCCACAAAATCCTTTAAAAAGAGATGTCTAAGCCTTTCTGAAGCCCTTTAGAAAAGCATGGTTCAGTATCCCCAGTCAAATGATTTAGTCGTCAGGAAGGATTTTGTTCTGTTTCCACATTAGGGTTTCTGGTTTGTTGTTTGGAGACGTCAGGGTTTGCTCCACATCACATCAGCTCAGTCTTTGCAGCTGTCTCAAGTCAGGGTGATGTTGCAGATTGCTATGAGGTCTCATGGCTAAGCCCTATATGAATGTCACCACAGTCCCTTCTGCACCAGTCTTCCCAATAGACCAGTAAGTGTGAATGGAGGGGGAAAAAATATATACATTCAGGCATGGATTTGACTGTACAAATTGCACCAGAAGTGTTTGATTTTTTTTTTTTAAAGTTACTGTATTTGAAAGTGAACATAAATATCACAATAATATTTATTTTACCCTGGTATTTTTATGATTCCACTTTAGCTAATATGGATTCAACCTTTCAGAAGATTTTATGACAGACTTAAAGAGTGTTAGAGCTCAGCAACAATTATGTGGCTGCGGGTTTGTGTTTCAGAAAGGTCAGGATCTGATTTAATGCAGCTCCACCCTCTCAAGCGCAAGTCTCGCTCGCAGTGTGTTTCTGGATGTCAGAATGTCACTACCGAACTTTGCATTTGCTTGTCCCCAGTACAGATTTGACCGCCTGTCTAAAAGCTGTCGTCCAAGCTACTCAGTAGTGGCTTCAGCAGGGCTAACACCAAGCCTGTACTCAAACCTGATCTGCCCAATTATCCATATCACATAATTTTCCAGTTGCACTGTCACTCCGGTCTGGGGCAAGACAACTGACTTTCCAGGCAGGAAATTCAGGCAGGGAGGAGACACTAGCTCATGCTTCAGCTTTTCTCCTCCCGGTCAGAGAGTTCAGATGAAGCTGGCTGGAGTCAGTTGGCTCCACAAACTCAAGCCTTGTGACTGACCAAAAGGCACACCCAGGAGCTTCATCTTGCTGATCCAGGCTCCATCTCCAGTGTCACTCAAGTAAAGCTTTATTTTCAAGCTGGGGTAACAAACCAAGGCACTCGCGTGTCTCCTTTTCCAGAGAGCAGAGAGTCCCTAAGGTCACACAGGGATGGACTCTGCCAAGTGCGATGGTCCATGCAGCAGGCAGGGACCACGGCACCGTGCAGCGACCAGAGTCCTTGCTAACACAAGCTTTGCAAGGGCTCAGTTTCTCCCCTGCTGAGACCTGGCACACCAAATACTGGTGGTTGGAAGGATCTGCTGACCCACGGCATGTGGCAAAGAGGAAGACTGAGCAAAAAGAGCATTGCAAAGATTAACCCTGCTGCAAGGATGAAGAGATAAGTGATTCACAGTTCAGCTGCATGAGAATGAGACTCAAAGCATGAGACTGGACAGATTGGTTAGTTTTCAGGCAAAGACCCAGCCTTGCTGTAGGTCGACACCAGGCAGCTATCCACATAAGAAATGGAGACAATTAACTTATGTATGGCTGAGTTCTTACCCGGATAGACTATTTTCCAAAACATTCTCAGCAACAGTGGTACCAAACGCTGTAGGGCAAATTCAGACACCTCTGAACATGAGAATGAATGAGATGAAAGCTTTAAACAAATATATGTGTTTCCCTCAGCTCACTGGGATTCAGTCAGATCCTGACACTCATTCTCCCTACACCTCTCAGCCATCAGCCTGCACTTTGCTGGGCACAAAAGATGAAATATGAAGAGTAATTTGGGATATTAAAGATCTACTTCTTTCAAATAAAGCAGAAGCTATTACTGAATTCTCCTGAAGGCTCAAGGAAAAGGACTAGAAAAATTAGAAGGCTGAACATAATTAATGAATGCTCATTTAGAATTGGCTATCATATAACATCTTGGAAGCTAAATTTACAGCTGAAGCAGGCAGGCTGTATGCAGAAACAGGGTCTGGAAACAGCTCCATGTGCACTGCATCAACCTGGGGGGAAAGATGGGGAAAGACACAGAGCTGTGGTTGCAGGGAGGTCCCTTCAAGCATGGAGCAATGACACCTGCCTAAAGCTCCTCTGAGCAGAAAGGTCAGCTGCAGCAAGAATAACACGATAAAGCACACTGTTTGACTCCAGTTGTGCCCATCTGCATACATCTTATTTATTAGCTTCAGCTGAGTCCCTCCACATTTAAGCCCATATTAGTGAAATCACAATCTTGCCCTGAAAATACAAGCAGACCACAGCTGGAAGCAAATGCAAATGCTTGGAAATAGAAAACAGAAAGCAAGTAATTAATTGTAAGAGAAAACATGACTAATTATTTTTAAATTAAATAATATTTGCATGATATTTTAATTAGCAAGGATAATGTTTATTTTACTTACGTAGAAGTTCTGGATACATAAATTCCAACCTACATATTTCAGTTGCCATAACAACTCAATACATTTATTCTCATGTGTCATTTTTCATTGCATCAGTGCAGCTTTTATTTTTTTAAACAACCAAAAAAAGCCCCAACTGCTTTGGTTGCTACGATAACACAATATTTTTTAATTGTTCTTTTCACATTTAATTCTTCTTGAAACCAATATACTTTCCCTCCAAAGATGTTCACAGCACAGTGTGGGAATTTCACTACCAATTCCAGGGCTCAGCGCTGGGTTTGCCAGAAATCCCAAGGATTTTTTGAGCCCTTTAGCTCACACTACTACTTCAGTGGTCCCCTTTAGGACACTAGTCATATGGCTTGAGGTCAAAATCTTAACAGGAGATCTACACAGTAACAGACCCCAGTTGGTGTATTTTCCCCTGAAAACCAGAAATTAATTAAATGAGCACTAGATTCTCCAGAAAAGTGCATCCTGTAGTAGAGTTGAGGCAGCAGTGGCAGCAAACAGCTGCAGAGACGCAAAACATTTAAGTAAATCACTGCAGTGCTTTCCAGGCCAGAAGGATATTACAGAGCAGTTTCCACATTTCATACACCCTGGTGTAGCACGTGATAAGCTAGACTTTGCCTTTATCCAGGAGAACTGATTCCTAAACTTTTGAGGCCTCCAAGGAGTTGCCTCAAACCTTTTTACAAATCAAGACAATCGAATGGATCATGGTGGGAGGAACAGAGAGGATGAGGGTGGCCTTTCTCCTCCGCACCTCCAGCTAGCTGTGTCACATAGCAGAGCCTGCTGTTGCACGTTCACCTTTCCCAGCTCTGCACCCCTGCAAATGGACCCATTTCAAATAAATTGCAATTACCTAACTGCTGATGTTGCATTTCTATCTGGTTCCCTGCAACAACCATAATGAGAGAGATTGTATTAATTAATAACAGTTATATTAAAGTGCAAGATGAGAAACTGCATGGTAACCATTGTTCCATACAGCCGGCATGGAGTCACCTCAGATTAGAGATAATAGGGCATTTATGAATGTAAGGTTAGAGGTTTTTGATGGATAAGAACAAGTACAATGCTCCTGTGGACTGCCTTGGCCTTTCAGGGCAGCTCTTCATTTACTGCTAACTATAATAGTCTCTACTTCGGTCAGGAGAGCTATGACCACTGCTTTCAGGGGACCGTATCCCTCTTGGTTCTCAGGAGAACAAGAGTGTGCACGTGTGATACCACGCATAGTTTAGGACAAGCTTTAGCACTATATTTTTGCTATTACAAGCTTCATCTTTTTTGTTTCTGATCGTACTATTCCTCATTATAAAAATTATATGTAATATGTTAGAGTAAGAAAAAAATAGATTTGTTAGAGTAAGAAAAAAAAGAAAAAATAGGAGAAATACTCAACAGTGCTAGATACTGCGTGATAACCTTGTAGGAAATACATTGAAATAAGAAGTCACTCAGATAATGTGATTGAATTCTGATTTATCCTTTGATACACTACAGCTCCGTAGCAAATCAAAGAACAGAATCCAGTCTCCTGTCTCCACCACTGGCCCACACAGTCTCTTCCTATTTACACACACCTTCAGAGAAATTACAGAGGAGGAAGCTACCCACATTTCACTTGAGATAAAATTTTGTGCCAGTTCTTGCCAGAAATGGTGAATTTAAGTCAGTCTACATAATAGCCGTAATAAAACCAGTCCCATTTTGAGAACAGGATATATCAAAGTGATACTTAGGAAGACCAGAGGTGTTTTACAATAATGCAAGGATATAAAGCCTGTATTAAAGACAAGAAAAGAGAAAAAAACCACAAAATCAAGACCCTGGACAATATTGTAATGACTTTTACTTCTCAAGATAGTTTTCCTTGAAGCATCCTAAACCTTGGTACAGAAGAATATTTGTTTCAGCCAGAGCCATAGGGAGGGGAAGTAAGCAGTGGCTGTCATTACAGTGGCAGGCTGCCTTGCTAAGTCATGGCTGCTAAGCTACACAGTCATATATACTCATGCTGACATGCAAAAATACTGCAGGCTAAACAAAATCTTCAGCAAAACACAGTGCTATCTCTTTTCATTCAGCTTCCCTCCTACAGAGCATTATAAAATGCTTCACACCAATATATATAAAAGGAAAAGGACTCAAAAGGTAAGTTAAGCAGAATGACTCAGGTCATTAAACTGCAGAATTTGTCATCACTCTCCCTAAATGTTGATAAACAGGCAACGACGTGAAGTGAAAGGGAAAACAAATATTCCCCAAATGCTTCGCAGAAGGTTAGGCCTCCACACATCTGCCAGACAATTTCCTTTGTGATAACTGTCATGAGCTAAACACTGGATAAGAAACTGCCACTGCCTAATGGAGATAGGGCAGAAACTTCCGCTTTCACATGAGGACCTCAAGAACTATCAACACTAGACACTGAGCAAGATGATTAAAAAATTATGGACTGTACAGGGATTTCAGTTCCTGTGAGCTTGTGGCTGTAGAAGCACAGAAGTGTCAGGACAGTTGTAACTGCATTAAACAAACATTCCTGTCAACTGCATCATGAGAAAAAGAGCAAATGCCTCATGTCCTAGGTAATGCCAAGGGTGGTAGGGAGAAAGTCTCCTAGTCCATGTAATGCTTCTTCCATGCACTCTACCTTATGCAGCCAATGCAGTTCCTACAGGGACCAGGAATCCTCCACAGGTGCCAGCTGAAGCTGACAGTTCTTTACTTGAGAAACAGTGCCCTTGTCACAGCTCACTGACACCGAGGTCCAGATGACGCTATCAGGAGAGCCTGGATGAAGCAATAAATCCAGTCTCATGAAAACTGTCTCTGACTCTGCAACACCCCATGCTAAAGTTGTCTGCAACTTTATGCATTTGAGAGCTTAGATAAGTCTTTCTCCTTTTTGTGGGAATGTATCTACCATCGAGGTGGCTGGCTTGGGTAGAGATGTACATATAGGCTTGTAGGAATATCAGATCAAAAACCTATTTGTAAATATTTTCACTTTCGATGGATATTTGCTTGAAACATCCCCAATCATCTTTATGCACTGGTTACTCTACAACCTCAATTCACATTAACAGGGGCTCAAATTCCAATTCTGGTTGTATTCAGAAGCCTCATAAAAACATTGATGTTTGTTAATGTCAACAGTACACAGCTCTGTGCGCTCTTCTTCGTACGTAGCCCATTCTCTAAAACCTATTGCATTATTACTACCAGGTCAGCTTTGCGTTTCACTAGCTTATAACAAAGCTGAAGTTAAGCAAGATCATCATCTCGACACTTTTTGTGCAGTACTTAGTAAAACAGGGTTCACAAGAGGTAACCCTAAAAGAGATGGCCAATTCTAATATTGCACTGTTAAAGGCTATTGGCAAAAATGCAGTTTCTACTATTAAGACAAATATTTGCAATCAGTGATGTAATTTCAGAGTTTTGAAACATCACAATGCTTGTTTTCTTACCTATGGTTAACTAGGAACCCTTTTCCATATATCTGTGACCAACCACCCAATCACAATTCACAAAGACAATCCAAGCCTTTGCCGTCTTTTGGCTGGGCTGCAACAAAACACTGTGAAGCTCGCACAAAGCCTCTTGTTTTTCCAAGTTCACTACAATTTGAACACTCCCCTCTGCTCAGCATTGAGCAAGGACGTCAGATCAGTCCTCCCCTCTCTGTGATGGCTCTCCGTAGAGCAAAGCATCAATATAAGGGGATCTTCGGTCCCTGTCCAAGGGTAAGGCGATAATCACAAATAGCAAGTGAAGAGCAATATATGACAGTTCTAATCCTCAAAAGTAACAGAAGTGTCCACTGTGAGTTCAAAGATGTGAACTAGGGCACATGCCCTAGGTGAGAACAAAAGCAAGGAAGCCAATTAAGAAATAAAGTGATACTGAATTAAGAAATATCCTTAATGAATACACCCATAACTGCAGAACATGGACTGTTTCAGGCAACAATGTAGTCAGCATCCTGAATACTGAAAGCTCTAGTTACAGGCTTGTTGCTGACCCTGGGAGCATTTACTGTCAAAATAGTACAAGATATCTCAAAAAAAGAATACTGATTATGTAAGTGGAAGCATATGTCTGCCATGAATCTTCCTACTCCTCAGGAAGAAAGTTGTCTGCTTTGTTACCTCTGGATTTCTACAAAGTACCACAACACCAAATAAATGTGTGAGAGAAGACACCAGTCAGACAGAATGAATGACCTGAAATCTCTCAGCAGATTCTTTCAGACCTTCTCATTGTAATTAATTCCAAAACACACAAATCAAACTTGTTTTAGTGGTTCATTAAAACAATAACAATTTAAAAGTTACCATTGCTGTTTCCACCAGAGTTTCAAAAGCCACCTTCTGAGAAAGTGGACTTCAGATCCACTACATCTGTTACTCCTAATTTAATTTCTTTTCCCCAGCTTGTACAGCAGCTGTTTGCCTCCTCTCTTCTCAAAGAGACACCTTGACTACCTGAAAGTGCTGAGCTGAAAAAAGAAAGTTACAGTGACAGGGCACAGCATTTCAGAAAACCAGATATGCTCCCCTACACTTCTGCAAAGAACTGGAGGGCCTGGGAAACCTTCAGCACTTTGGTTCGTCCTTTCAGTGAAGAAACTTTACGCAGCTGCGACAACAAACTGAATGCTATCAGGGTTATAACTATGTAGTAACAAGGCTGACCTCCTGACAGAAAAGCGCAGCCGCCGTACATTTCAGCATTCCAGCTGCTGCTTGGCTGATAGCATCCACAGGCACAGGGAGTCATTGGTGGGTTCAACCATTTTTCCCCCCCCATTGGCATTGTGTGGGTCTATGCAGGCTGATGAAAGTGTGAGATTCAGCTAACCTGACTTTTTTTATAAACATGAGATATTTGAAGATGTATTAAAAATTCAGTTTCAGAACTGATCCGTAAAACTGATTTTCTGGGTTTGAGGGTGAATATGCAGCTCAGAGAGACATCAGACTGCAGATATCCCACCACAGATTACATCTCCTCGGTGCTACTACATGGGGGTTCTGCTCCACCAAACTGTCCATTTTGGTTCAGGGCAACAGAAATTGGAGAAACATGAGCAGACAGTGGGACAATGATCAACAGGAGGAGAACATCATATCAGGAATGATTGCTATGGCTGCAATCACCTCTCTTTTGGGACAAAAGACTATTTTAAAGATGAGATGAAACAGTCTCACAGCCCTTTCTGAAGAGCTCTTGTACGCTGGAGGTGGCAATACCAAGAAAGTTCCTCACTGAGTATGTCATGAAGAGCTGAGGAAGGAGACGTGGCGGTCTTTATTCATGATCCCCCTAAATATTATAGTGGCATATAAGCAGTAAATTGTCTCATCTCTAAACCAGGGGCAGTTTTCACTATAACCTGTTACAGATTAAAGTGGTACAGGTTATAGTTAAGCAGTCAAAAGTGTAAAAAAAAAAGCTGAAAATCCATAAAGTCCTGTGGTCTTGGTCATGTTATTTGTAACTATATTACATATAAAAAACATGGAGAGCAGTTATATTTTCAAGTTGACAGCTTGCCTTTAATTTCCCAGGTTGTTACATTTGGGATTGTATTTACTGTTTGTTAAAACCTGCAAGTACCTGTCCCAGTTTATAAAAAAACTAAACAAAACAGGAAGGGTATTTTCTCTTTTGTATATATTTATCTTACTGAGCAAAGATATACACACCTATTCAAGAAATCACTCCCAGAGTGATGTTTATACGATCCAGAAGTTTTGGGGTGATATCTTTCCTTATTCTTGGGAACTATTTAAGAAGCATTTTAATAAGGAAGTATTGGTAGACTGTAGAAATTTATAATGGGCTCTTAAACCTCTCTATGGAGACCTGTGTCCTCTGCACATGGAGGGCAGTGAATTCTCTTGCTTAGTTGCTCAGATAGGTGAGTGATCAGAGTTAATAAACGTGTAAGTGAGACAAATTGCTCTGAAATATTTTTAGAGTGAAACTTAACTAGAGTACATTCGTCCCTGAATATCAATTTTACAGAACCCTTACAGTTTTATAGGGCAAAGAACTATATTTTTAAGAGTTGATGTATTTGTTTTTGCAGGTGGTTAAAATATAACTCCTCAGAATCTTATTAGAAACAATGAATTATATCACATACTCTTTGGAGGAACTGCTGGCTTGTGGTAGAAGCCTGTTGGGACATTGTGATATTTTTATGTAGGTAATTTTTTCAGATTACTCTAGTATGCCCTTGTTAAAACATGCAGAGTTTTAGAAAAAATATTTTAGAAAAAAAATGTTAAAATTGCAAGAGTTTTCTGTTAAGTGATATTTTCATAGTATCTTTGTTTACTAGATGTATCATTTTTGACCTTGATACACAGAAGTGGAATTTACACAATAGTCTGACCTCAATGCTTATCACAATAGAAACCCCTTGCTTAATTAAAAGTTTGGCTAATTCTGTATGCTGTTTAATATTCAGGCACATTTTCATTGGGGAAAGTTATTGTTTCTGGTCCCTAGCAGCTGTTCTGCCCTGCTCCCAATCCTTTGCAGATGTAATAACAAATCCCAGATCAGAAAACTGCCTAGAGGTTGTTTGATAGGCATATTATATAAATGTGACAAAACCAAAATCAGATAAACCTGCTGTGGTGGATGTGACTCTCTCATCATCGCTGATCTGGTTTAGTTTGTTTAATGCTGAGCTCCGAGTTTGGTTCCCCCTCCCACCAACGCCAGTAGAAAACAATTATTAAACTAAATCAAATCTGCCTGCCAGAAAGGACCTATCAGACCAGTGAGTCCTCTAAACTCTCATGCCAAGCACACCAATGTGATGATGACGTTAAAATAAAAGTGAAAAAGCCTCTTCTTTAGTTGCCTCTATGTGAGCATGCCTACCTCTATGCACACACAATGAGATGGCAAAAGCAGAACGATGCCTAGTTCCAAGATGCCCAGCAGGACAGAAATTGCCTGTTTAGAGAGCGGCATGATGTGCATGTTGCCCTACTCTGAGCATCACAGCTTCATCAGAAAATTCTCCGGTAAGGATTTGGGATACGGAGGCCAGAATATTGCACTCTGGAGCATTTCTGTCCACAGAATGACACTGTACTGCACACGTACAACTCCTTGGCTTAAAATGGAAACATTGGCCTGACCACATTGAAACACGCTCAGAAGCAACTCTAAAGTGACATTTAACAGACGTGCTGGCACTCAAGTTATTGACAAGCTACAGAGCAAATAACAAATTTATAAATAGAGGCCCAGCATGGATACCTAGTACGGGTAAGATATTTAGCCGCAGCTAGTCATAAATAAGGTTTTTATTAACACAGTGACTTGGCAGTTACCCATTTCTAAACATTAGTCAAACCATTTGAGAAGGCAAGTGTATAAAATCACCTCTGCAAGTAAACTATACCTTATTAATGCATAGAAAATAAAATCGCAAAATTATTGCATATTAAAAAAAGCATTACACCAAGCTTCACCACTGTTGTTAATTATCTAGTTATGGTTGTTACACACCCTGGGGTGCAAAAGGAACATGACTAGCAAAACACAAACCAAGATGTCACTTAAAGTACCCCTTGAAAAGGCTGCTGCCTTCTTGAAGGAGAACTTAGTGCCAAACAGAATTACATGGGAATTGGCTCTGGTACGAAAATCAACCCACAGACACAAACTGAATTTGATCACATAGATCTATACTGTAGGAGCTAAATCTAGTGAAGAGACAGACACATAAAACTGGATGTTTCGAACCCTTCTAATGAAACATTATGGTTGATCATACCTAATGACTCTTGCATATTAAGTATAATCACTGAAACAGAATCGGATTTGGCTCCTGGGAGTAAACCAAGCCATACAAGTTAAGCTGTACCCAGTTATAAACAAAGAAAACAAACAACAAAAAAAAAACAGAGAAGAGACTGAATTTTTATAGGCACATATAGAAGGGTCTTGCAGGTCCACGTTTTTTTAGACAAGCTGTTAGTGTGAAACAGATTAATGGTTTGATAATTGCACCAGGCAAAAGATTTTTAAGTAAGGGTTTTACTACTGGAACTTTTAACAAGCCAGCACTTAAAGTACAGAGGAGTAATTACAATGTTTATAATATCTGGGTACAAGGATAGCAGACATTCCTGCAGCAAGCAGAAATAGGAGGATTCATTTTGCACACTGCAATTTACTGTCTTTGCAAAATAAGCCTCTAAACATAAGAAATGCATGGAACAGGAATTAAATGAAGAACTGGAATCTTTGGGGACCGTCTCAAAGCAACGATACCACACTGTGCTGAATGTAGATGGTGCACGTGAGATCAGCGTGTGATGACCAAACTTGCACAGTAATTGCAAATTAGTCTTGTTCAATATACTAAAAGTATCTGCACCATATGCCCTATAAGTAAATAGTCTTTTCATGCTAGGATACAGGGACAAGCAGACCTTCAACTACCAGGTCTATATGTAAGCAGAGTGTTCTTTTATTTCACCTCAATTTTCCATCTGAATAAAGGTCAAAACACACTGCTGACCAGAAATAAGTAGCACTGGAGACCAAACTAATGAAAACAGAGGTTAAAACTATGGTAAATTTATGTCTTTTAATGAGTGTCTGGAGCTGAGCACAAGCCTGTAGCTTCAAGCAGTGTTACTACCGTCATAGCCAAAGAGCAATTCAATTTTTGTTTTACCAGATGGATACCTCCATCTAGGTACTTTTATGTTCTCCATTATTGTATTTTCTGAGCATCTCACAGTTTTAATTGTATCTAGCTACACAACATTTCAGCAAGAGGCATCCTTTATCTAGTGACTGTTTAACACAACTCGAGTCCTGGGAGGGAAGGATACTTTTTCCCAGGCAAGTGCCCAATTGCGAAGCTGAGGAGCTGGGCTCGGACCTGCACATCCACTCCCAGATTCCAGTAACCTGCTAACTCAGCTGCACAATTGCAAAGCTTTGACAGCAGAGATGGAAAGTACCTTTCCCCAGCCTCATCTGGAACTGGGTAGGGCATGAGCATTCCTCTGAGCAGCGGAAGACCTGAATTTAAACCACTTCCAGTCGAATCTCTATCGTGCCTTTCCTAGGGGTGAAAAGAAATCAGTCTTGTCTCTCCAACAGGGACAATTTAAGAGCCCTCATTTCAAGAAAATGCTTTCAAGCTGTGAACGCTGGTCTTATAAAGCCTAGTCCAAAGTAGTAACGAAGCTTTGACACAGGCAAAATTACAAACAAATTCTGTCTTTGTGATTTTCAGCAGCAGATTGGGGCACATCCCCAGTCAGCGTGCTAGCTGCAGCGAATACCATGCTGAATGTTTATAAAATAAGGTAATGCTGAGTTTCCCAGCACTGAGCACTTTCTGTACTTCCAGTCCAAACAAATTAAGATTAGACTTGCAAAACATCTAAAGCACCCATTATACATGCTTGCCCTTCTCTTACTCTTCCCTGAGCATCTTCTCCTGGCCCCTGCTTGAAGCCAGGTACCAAGCTACATGGGCAAGATAATTGTTGCTCATTTAAGCCAATGCAGATGTTTTATTACTACAACTTGAAATGACTCAGCTTAAAAGTAGTTGAGATCCTCAGAAACTCCAGAGGCACATTATCTTTGTAGCGTCGGCTCTCCACAGCCATGTTCTCAAGGTAGCTACCTGGCATTTGTTTGTTCCCAAAATAAGCTTGTCTAGACCATATCAATCAGCTCAATGTCTAAGCACTGTCAGCATCCACAAACTACACGTTCCTGACATATCTTCACAACCTGCTCAGTTAGGTGTTCTCCAAGCACACTTCCTTCCCTGTGTGCCACCAACCCTCCCACTGAACGCAGCATCCTGCAACCCCTGAATGCAGTTTGAGGGGAATGAACGTATGGCTCCCGTAACAATGCCTTACATACTAGGCATTTGGAGCAGGGTTCTTAATCTTTTCTGTTAAATTCTCCCCCTTCCAGATTTCAATATACATGGTGGTGACACTAGGGAGGTGGAGAAGAGAAAACAAGAAGGGCTTGGCATCTGTGACTCTTCAACACTGATGTCTAGGCACTCGCTGGGGATGGGGGATGTTACCCTTGGGTATGCTGAAGACAACAAAATATGTTATACTTTAACGCTCAGAGCAGTAATACTTATAAACTCTAGGCTATAGAGTCACGTGTCAGCACTCTGTCCCAATAAATATTTAATTATTCCATATAAATTGGCAACACCCCAACAAGCAAAAGCAAAATAATACCTGCCGGCGTAACGTATAGTACACTCTCGTGGGTGAGAAGAGAAGCACTATCAGCTCCCCCTCTGGTCAAGAAGAGAGCTGAATATGGATTTCCACATCCTTGGAAAACACTCTAACCAAATAGCTTCTTCATAAGGAAAATTGTATCGGCAGTGCCTTTACACACCACGTGGCAAGAGAAGTCTAGCTATGGTCTCATTTACAGAAAAGAGATCATGATTCTGAACCTTAATCAGGATAAAGTATCAATGTCTTGATGAAACAGATTTCAAGGGAATTACATCTTGCCTCATTTTTGGAATTCATTACTCATTAGTTCATAGGTGTGTTCTGGGTTTTGTGGACCTTAATCCTGGACATCAATTTCTTCCCAAGCAGTGCACCACAAAATATGGTCCTTAGCTGGTATGGTGAGATACCCCTGACGCTAGAATACCCAGTTCCCTTTTGTGACTCAGTTCTTAAGTCCTCCTTTCAAACCTCACACAGAGTCCTTCAAGAAGTACCCAGTAGAGCAAGGAATCAAAGCCTGCAGTTCCCAAATTCTGAGTTAATATTTTCATTAATAAACAAATCTTGCAATAGGAACTTCCCAGGAAGATTTTTTATATACATGGAGAGAGATAGAGAGAGATATAGTGCCTGTACTGTCAAGACTAATTGCCTTCCACAGTGCCGCAAGGCTTTTTGTTTTGGAAACTAAAACATTTCATACCTCTAAGTATAGCTCCTTTGAGAAGAGTCTAAGCCAACTAAATATTTTCTTTCCCAAAAGACCAGATTTTTCATTAGGACCAAGCATTTGTTGTTACATGGGCATATTAGCTAAAACAGCAACACTGCTGGGCAAGAGCAGGTCACAAAGGTCATTTTAAAAGAGCGACAGGAAAAAAAAGACAGAGAAGCTGGAAGCTCCTGTTATTATATATGATTAGTTAAACATATGTTTAAGTGCTTTTTGGAAGAGGACTGAATAAACTGTTCTCCATGTCTACTATGAGTCGAACAAAAACTAATGGGTTCTAATTGCAGTTAGAGAAACTCCGGTTTGTCATCAGGAAAGACTTCCTATCAGTGAGAGACTAAGTTCCCTGGAGGAGTTGTTGGCTCTCCACTGTGGGAGGTTTTAAACAACAGATTAGTCAAACATGTCAGGAACAGTCCAAATACAGTTGATCTGCCCTAGGGCAAGAGAATGGACAAGATTTTTTTAGGTCTTCTTCAGAGCTATACTCTAGAGTTCCTACATCACAACTAACATGTTGGACTTTTTCATTTATTACTGGATGTCACATTCCCTTCTTGCTGTACGAATAGATGAAACAAATAAAAGCCTTCACAAGAAGAGTCTAGTAGACATTTTTAGTGAATACTGAACTTGCCCCAAACATTGCTTCATTGATTCTGAAACTATTCACCAATTTAGGTTGATTTTGTCCAGTTGAATTTACAGGAGGAAAAAAAACAGGGATAGATTCACACACAAAAACATGTATGTCCTTCTTTCTTCCTTATTCGCCATCACCCACTCACTGAAATTATTTTAGTCTATGATATTTACATCTCTGCCAGATACATTGCCACGTATAATTAGTTTCTGTACAGGGTGAAATGCAACAATAATATGATGGGAGGTAACACTGCATTTTGCATCTGGAAACATTGATGTCACCTACCATTCAAACGACCAACAAAGCTCTTAACGGTGGAGTAAAACACAAGGATGTGGTGTTTAAACGCATAGGCCATATCAAAACATTTATCAGTCTAATGAGGACCAGAAGATCCTTCAGGGTCAATATTTGACCAGCACAGAATTTAACTAGAAGCATGCAAGTAAAAAAATTGGGTAGAAAAAAAAAGCAGCAGTAATTAACACTGAACCCCAACACGTTTTGTTAATTCCATTGTTTGTCACCATGGGGTGCTATGTGGAGTCATTCACGCTAAAAATTAGGATGCAACTGGTTCTGGAACATACTACGAGCTAATATATTCCCCTGACTTTTCACTTGCTTTTGCAAAGGTCATTCAAAATTACAATCTCTGAGTTTGGGAGATGTCTCTCTTCTGAGGCAGTCCTTCAGAATGCTGGGAGATTATAGGATGGGTCATGACCCTTTCATCTCTCAACTAGTGAAGATCCAGTTCCAGTACACTGCAAGACTCAGCATCAGTTTGTTACAGACCACTACGGTGATCACAGATGCCCGGTGAGAGAGTTTAGAGGCCAGCCATCTCTGTATGGCAAATTTGAACACTCTTGCAAACAACAATCTTAAAACTTTTCTGTTATCTGAAAGTCAATGCTTTTGGAAAAGCAAATACATCAGTACAAAGGAGGGGTTACAGGATACCTGACTCAGACAGTGAAAGCCGCTTTTTTTAATCAACAATTAAGACTGGAACAAAAATATAGAAAAATAACCTATTTATATAGAAAATTAGCATATAGACAGCCAAGAAAGGTTTCAAGGGAAAGGCGTGAAAGGGGGATGGCCTCTGGACCAAATAATGATACTTGGGCTTTCGTTGCAGAGGAACATTGCATGGAAGAAGTGAGGTTTTTTTCCTTCCACATTTGGGACATGTAAAGGAGGATGGAAAAGAAAAGTACAAAACCACCTTTTCCCATAAGGAATAGACCATGAATAAGAATTTGTGATGTATTAGATTATCCAGTGACATTTTCATAAGGTAGCTTCTCATAGAAAGCAAAGTACTGTATTGGATTTGTACAGCAGCTGGTACATTCAGCATGTGCTAATCAGTTCTGACTCGGAACTGCCAATAGTACGTTGTGCTGTCGAAAGGAAAAAAACAACAGCCTACACTTCCAGTCTGTTTTGCCTGTAGTTGGACCCTTAAAACATATATAGGTATGATATTTAAAGGGCTTAAAATTTTTGTGCTCCCATTACACCGATGAAATTTATGGATAGACAGGAAATTTGAAAATGAGGGTACCCTGGACTCAGACTGCCAGTACCCTGGCTTGAAACGGTTATTCCAGTTTCTAAGCAATAGTTTTCTATTGTTCTGCTTTAAATCAGAACATGATTTTCATAAGACAAGCAAAGTTTGGAGTTCGCCCTATATATTCTATTATTCTTAGCATAGAATTCAGAGTTTAAATTCCCCTGGACGAGACCAGCAGCACACCTCTTAGCAACAAAGTTAAGGAAGATAGAGTTGAGGGTCAAATACTTTGAGGCTGGAATGAAAAGAGAGTCTGTGATGCACTGTCTTTGTCAGATGCTTCAAGAGAACACATTGGAATACACTTTCACCATTTTGAAGCACACAGCTTCGTGCAAAAAAAGACAGAGATTAGCTAGCTGTGTCTTCAAGCTGGGACAATGTTAAATCATTCATGGGATATATCCTACATTAATGTTAAGACTCATTTATTCTGATTTCACTCAAAATCAGAATGCTTGTTCTCATTAATTTTGCAAGCTTCTTTTGCTAATTAATTTTTACAATAAATTTCTTCATTTCTTCAGCAAGTTTTGTTCTAGCTGCCTGCAATTCTGATTTATCTTTTTAAAGAATCACATACAAAATGTCATGTAGAACTACAATTTGTTTCTGGGTTTTACATTTTTTGAAAAGAGGAAAGCTCTTAAAAACAGTCAAGTCTACGGAAAGTGCTTTGGAACAATTTTTAAAACGTGAAATTCCTTTCTTACCATAACAACAATGGAAATTTTTATACATTTCCCTCATCTTTGATTTTGGTCTGGAGATTTACAGTTTGCAGTCCATGCCCACTCTATTTCTGTCTCGCTGTTTAAGAACAGAGCAATTCATTGCTTGGTTCTGTGGGTTTTGTTTTTATCTCTGAAGTACAAACGTGGTGGGAGGCAACTAGTTTACACTGCTAATTTAGTTAATAATAATCTGGAGGCAGGCAGAGACAGATTAGACCCCTGGTGACAAAGAAAGGTTTTGAATCCTTCCACTGGCTACAGAAGGAAAGCCAAGGTGTATTAACCTTCTCCTATATATCTGTTCCTCATACAGACTATTTTGGTTGATACCTCTGTACACTTGGGCTATGGAAAAGTTCAGTCCAATGTCAGTCCTAGAAATATGAAAGGTGCTATTAAAATTTTTATGCAGGATACAATCACTGGACTATTAATAATCTCTGTGGTTATTAGCAAGTAGACGAGATATATTCTCTTTTGGGGGTAATCACAGACACCAAGGATCAGGTAAAATACACTAAGGATGGGAAAAAAAGTTTTTTACTTCCCCTTTGACAAATGGCAATTGAAAGGATGAAGAAGTTAGTGACATATTCAAGGTGAGAGGGATAACACTATACATCTTCCATATCCTAATGTAATTCTTTAATTAAGGCCATTCTTTCAATCTTATAAATCATTGCATGGCCTTTCTCAGGCTTGAGACATCTCACTCATTATATATATTTTAATTCTTAATCTGTTATATTACCTCTCGGGTTTTCTGCAGATTTTCATGGTCTGTAGCAGATGTTGTCTTCTCCCATTTCTCTGCAACTTGATTTGCTTCTTCTATTTTTTGCTCATAGCTTTTCTGGGAATTTAGCAGTGTCACTTCATAAAACTCTTGAATATCTGTTTGTAAAGAGGAGCAAGTAAAAGACATTATTTGACATGTTGGCTTTTGAATCCCTGGTGTTTTCCTTTGGCCAGTATATACTTATACATTACCATCATAAAGGTAAACACGCATTACACTTCTAGCAGAAAGCACTGATAGGCAAATTTGTTTTCCAAAATGTCAATAAGATTCTTGAGGTATATTCTCATTTTAAAGAAGTCTTTACAAATAATTTCAAAGTAAAGGAATAATATTTAGAAGAAGAGACTCCAAGAACACGTTACATGCACACCTGAACAATACAGGTAGAACAGACTCTTATACAGGAAGAAGTCAGTCACAGGCCATTTTAACCAGTAAACTAGAAATTTGCATATGTAAAATACCCTAAAAGCAGCTTGTTGTCAGACACCCATCCCAGGCACCTGAGCCACTTGCAGCCCTATCTGCAGTTGCATTTGGGATTTTTCTTTAAATGAGATGCACAACTTGAAGGAAGACTGTGGATTCATCACTTCAACCTGTTGGCAATCAGAAGTGGCTAGCTAATGTTTGCTTTCAACCAAGAGTCTTAATATCCTGTTCAGATGTTTTATCACACATTTCCATGAGGTATGAACAGATATACAAGATCCAGCAGTGAAAACACTTTCACTGAAACCTGTGCATGTAATGACCTACAGAGAGGGGGAAAAAAAAAGTAAAGTGTTTCCCTTCCTTGAGGCAAGAAATTTTTAGTCAGATAGTCACATACAGGAGGTAACACATTGTCTAACAGATTTGACTCACCAAAGAAGAAATAAACATCACATTATTTTAATTAAGAAAAAGGGGGAGACCTTGTCCTGGATAAGAAAGGAAGCAAACTGTACCAGGGAGAAAGATTGCACCTACCTGGATGCCCCCTGGGATTTCAAAGGAGGACTGTTTATAAAAACTACCATGCTTTCAATAAGCATCTCTCTCTGAGTGGTACCTAAGGTATAAAGAATGTGGGAAGGCATAATCCTCGACAGGTAGGTGTCAGGGAAGGCAGAGAAGGGGACAGAGAAACCTTCCTGGTATTAGGTGAAGAAATGATAGGGAAAAATGAAGCTTATTGTACTTACACAGTGTCTTTCATAAAGATTTGTGACTGTGGGTTTTATTTTCTATTTTATGAAGCGGCATTCTGTTTGCATGTTACCTTAAATTGGATTGATTTAATAGTAGCCCCAAGGTAACCAGACAATCAGAAAACATTTCTTAATGGAAGCTATGATAAATATATACCTGACAATATCAGGAGCCCAAACACCCCGAGATGCTCCAGCACGTCTAAAAATAGAGTATGCTCCCCAGAAAAGCTTCTTTGACCAGAAGAGAAAAATTTTCCAACATTAACCACAGAGCCTATCTGGCAAAGAGGAAAATGTTGGGGTCATGTCTGAACTTCAGAGGTAGTCGAGGATTTTGTCATACAGGGTCAGATCCCACATCTGGGCCAGGAAGACAGGGGTTCTAACTACAATACATAACCTGCTGTGGAGGTCCATCTGCGTTTTTTGTTATACGCTGTCTCACATGATAGAGGACTGAACTGGCTTGCATGTGAGATGCAGAACCAGAGGAGCAGGAGGGGCACACAGAGGCACTCTGCTTTTCTGCACCTCTCAAGGGACTGACAAAAGTAGTGAACTGGGTCTGTGCTCGTCCTCACATTACATCTCCGGCCAACTTCCTAGGAGCTTCTCTTCCCTCTTTAGAAACACCTGAAACTGAACTGCTCTTCTAACTCTTTTTACAACTTCCTGACTCATTATGTACTCTATTTCTCATGCACAATGGGAAAAATTAATCAGAAATTTTAATTTTAACATTAACAAATGATCCATACGAAGCAGATACTGACTTCTGTTTCACAGATATATTTGTAAGAATTTGTATTTTATATTGTTAAAAACATTTAATTCCACCATTAAAACTAGGACCTACTTTTAAAATTAAAAGCTATGGGACAGTTGCAATGAGAATGGAAGTTTCTCCATCCTCAACGTGGGGAATATTTTACAGTCATTTTGAATGTTCATAGTACAATTGCAAACAGTTGCAGCATATGATTCAATACCAGGTCAATTTGTATTGCAACTGCAAGTAAAACATATCAGGCTAATATGTAATTATCTCTAGATAAATACTTTGTAGAAATAAACTAGAAATTGCCTTCTGGCAGTGGCATTCAGCTGGCATAGCTGTCATTATCAGAGTATTAATTGGGTTGACAGTAGTCAGTCAAGGAACAGCAGAAGAGTGCTTTCGCTCTAACTTTAAAGATTGCCTTGCCCTAGTGATTTCATTGAAAGTAATGTGAGCCACATTTGCATGTGTATGCACGTGTGCAAAATAAATATTCAAACCTCCATCTCTTTGTAAAGGTCCTTATCTATTCTGAGGAGGCCGTGGGTTGCTCTCACTAGAATAATGATCACTGGTGTGCAGCGAAGAGCATTTCAGTATACTTATGCTGTTACAGAAGAAAGCACAGAGGATTCACTCCGTTACTTTGTTATTCCATAAGCTAAAATTGCCATTTCTATGGAACAAGGACAGTTAGCAACTTGCAGTCAATCAAGGTTAGCAGAGTAAAACCTGTTCTATCAAGTTATCTCTGTTATGTGAGAGGTGCAATCATACGAGGAGGGGAAAATGGTTTGAGGATGGGAAGAGAGGTGTAAAGGTGGTGATGGGATCAAGCAGCTGTAGAATCAAGCTTGGAGCCAAGGTCATAAAAAGTAGATGTGAGAGCATGGTAAAATGAGCAAAATGCAGCCTGTTCATAGTGGGAGCTTACAGGAAGATAATTTAAAGAGACTAAAATCTTACACAAATGAAATCTGTACCGAGTATTTCTTGACACTATATTTCCTCCCTTCCATGAAAACAAGTTCAGATTTCATTTGGAAGTGGAAATATTACTATTGATGAACTCCATGAGGACAAAACACCTCTGCAGATGAAATGCTCAAATTTCTGCACATTTTGTTAAGCAATGAATTCACGTTTGTTTACAATGTCTATGAATCACACTGGATTCTCAGTCCAGCTGAATTTGTTCATTTACTTCTTAAGAGATTACTTGCTTTATTTAATAAATTCTGCTTGTTCTTCCTTTAGCCTAGCCCAAACGTTTTGTCAGTTTTGCTGTACAAAGATAAATTGCATACAAGAACTTACGTATATTCTAATATGAAGTAATCCTAAAGATACCATGATATATTTTATTTTGGCTAATTCCATCATGAGGGAAGTGGGAAAACAAATTTTCTCTACATCAGCATGGCAGAGAACACATCAATACCACTTTACAAATGCCCACTGAAAAATATACTGTACATCACTGCATCTGTGCTCTGCAGGCAAACCCCAAGGACTCCATTTCTCCTTCCTTACAGACCTGTGCAAGAGTGAGCAGGATTTAACCTTTGTAGATATGTCAGGGAGCACTTTCTCTTACTAAAGCTGGATCCACTTCTGAGTGTGAAGTCTTGTTTTCTTCACTATCATTTTTAAAAAGTATATTAATTACTTAGGCTCAACTTAGAGTTGTACTCACTCTTACTTTTTTTTTTTAAAGAAAATTTAAACAAAAAGAATTCAGACAAAAAACAAGAACTAGAGAAGACACAATGTCCTACTCGCATAGGAGAACAACCTTTCTTTCAGATAGCAGGTACATAGAAAGAAAACATGTGATCAGAGCTGAACAGGCTGCCTCAACTCTGCTGTTTTCTGACTCTTGAGCACTTGGTGCTGCAGCCTTACGACCATTATTCCAGTGCAATTTCTGTTCCAATTTATATGCATCATAATATCCATTTGTTATAGGAACACTTTACAACTCTCATAGCAAAGGGGTTAAACAATATGAAGAGGCAAAAATGTTGAATAGCCTAAACTACTTTGTCTTCTGTGACCATGGGCTTTCACCAGCATTCTAATGAGGAAAGACTAAGATAAAGCTATACAATTCCTCATTCATCTGTAAGCACTTCAGCACCAGAAAGAAGCAAATTGAAGGGAATTCAGAGAAAGACAGATGATTAAAGGTCTGAGAGGACTAACATTTAAGCAAAGATTAAAGGAAGAGAATAATAATACCATACACTTTCATACTTCCTTTCATTTCAAAGCAAAACAAACATTAAGAACTATATAGCATTGGCTGAGAAAATTGCACAAGGTCTCAAAGAAAAGCAAACCAGCAGAGTTGAAGTGCAGAGGCCCACAAACAAGCACACCAGGTGCATCCATCCCTTTGTGATCAAAAACTCACTTACAGCAGCTACAGAATCACCAGTAGATTCAGTACAATTTAAGAAGTCCTCTTTGCAGGCAAGGGCAGATGCAGCTGCACAAGTAAATCCAGAACAACTCCTCCATGTACCCAGAATGAGGCAGAGGCCACTCACTCCTAGAAGCTCTCTCTTTTATTCAACACACTCACTAGTGTGATTCAAAGTTAGAAAGCACAGGTGGTCAGGATTTGCTCCTATTTATGCATCCTGGTGCCCTCTCATTACTGACCCATCTTCAGCTGTGTAAATCAGCATAATCAGCTGGTAGCCCCAAGGCTGGATGAAGGATATGAGATAGCTTTGGCATCTGTGTGATTTTCACCTACACAGGGAAGCACTGACAGGTACCAAATGCATCTCAGTACTTTCATGCACATTCAGAAATTGAGGCATCAAGGTACACGTGTCCCAGTGCACCAAGCAATTGGGATGACCCCAATATGTCTCTTTAACACCAGCTGACCTGTAGCTGCACTAATTGATGCAAAGGGTTAGGAAGTGAGAATATCAAAGATGGGTCTTGCAAGGTGCAAAATGCAGAGAGGCTCACCTGGAGCTGGTACAGGCTTACAGTGCAGCTCTGCAGTAAGGATAGATTTGCAGGGTACAAAACTCATGATTCAGAAGACAGGCAGCATAAAGAAAACCAGAGCAGGAGTGGAGAGAAAAATCTCTTGTACCTCTTTTGCATTTAAAAAAATAAGGGGAGGAAGAGGAAAGCCTGTATTCCAGTAAGAAATAAGCTGATGCCAGGCTTTCTGATACCATCCATATTTTATAGAACACAAACAATTAAGCTTAAAAGGATAATGTACATCGTTTAGCCTAAAGTTGTACTGCATGTGTCAGCAAATGTTGCCTCCCCAGTGACTTGACCATCCATGTGGCCACTTATAACAGAGCAGTGCAAAGTATTCCACGTACCAAACCTTACCCAAAGTCCACTGAACCTGCAGACACCTACCCAACACAGCATGTTTTGACCTCCAGGAAGACAGTATGCTGTGCTGACGACTGTTCCAAAAGCTGTTACCTTCATCTGTGCTTCGCAATGAGAGAGGATTTCTTTGTGACATACATCTTGCTACCACCCCTCTTCACTTTATGTCTTGAGACAATTTAGAAATGGCACCAATATTCTGGTATCTGCAATAATTGTCTGTTGCTTCCGCAGATAGGTGTACAGTTTTGCAATTAACTGTAATATCATTAACAAAGTAGAATCCCATTACCCAAGAAATGAGTTCTCTGTGCGTCAGATTACTATAGACCTAAACTGGCAACTGGAACAAATATTCTGTAGGATAAAAAGAAAAGGTTTTTTTTTTTCTCCTTCTTCTAGAGGTCCTTAGCCATGGAATTCATTTTTCCTATGCTGTACCAGTGCCCTGAGTTGCTTTGCGGTATAACTCCCATCTGTTTTTCCAGGGCATTCAGGGACAAGGTGGAATGGGAGTCTAAGGCAACATGCAAACACAAGCTGTTTCCTTTCTGGGAAATTTGGGGCAGTCTTTTTATCTATGTGTAGGATAGTGTCTGATATGTACCTTTTAATGTTGTGTAACCCAGCACAAATGGCTACTGTCTGGCAGAACACTGCGAATCAAAATAAAGTCAATTGTTACAGGCTTTTGCTGCAAGTCCTTTTTTTAACTAAGAGAACATTACAGCGTACATCTAAATGGCATCATTTATATCCTGGGGAGTAGATAATGCTGGGTCAGCTTCAGCCATCTGGTCTGAATTATTAGGTAGGAGTAAGGAGGATTGTGGAGGATGTTGTTCAAGAAGGAAAACGGATTCACTCAGTAGAAGGAGCAGGGAAGTGACCAGAGATCATACCAGCCTGCCAGTAAAGGGCTTTAAAGGCCTGGCCCATGGAAGCAATCCAAAGAGAGGTTAAATAACATACTTCACCAAATGCAACTATGTTTTGTGGGTTTTTTTCAAGTAAAATGTTTCCATATTGAGTAAAATGGCCATTATAAGAGAGACAAAATAAAAAGTAAGAGAAGAAAAGAACTTAACTTGAAATTGGGTGAGTTTTCAACTAAAGCAGGACTATGGCACAGACCCTATGTAAGAAATGGCGGATCTCCAGTTATCAAGCTGGTACGAAGATTTATGGTCGTGGTGAGCTCACACCTGCCCCCATTAGCATGCCCCAGTGCAGCAGCAGTCAAAAATGCCTTTCTCATTTCAGCTGTATCTCGTCCCCAGGGCTCCACCAATATTTGCCTTGGGTCTCCACTAATAAAGGTGGCGTGAGATTCAACAACAAAGGAAAAGCTCAAGGGTCGGTTTTTTTTGCAATTGGCAGGGGTAACACCAAGTTATGTCAAGTCAAAGTGAAATTTAGGAGCCCTGTGGCAAGGTTTTCAAACATAAGGTTTTGGTGCATGAGAAACAGAGATGCCAACCCAACAGCAAGAGTTATGGCAGAAGGAGAGAACAGGTTCTCTGTTCCATGCAGGCAGTGAAACGGTGCAGTGCAAGCCAGGGAAGCAGTCTTCTGCCAAATGCCTACAGTTGATAAATGTTCCTAAATCTATTAAAAGCAGCGTACTCCAGTAGAACATGTACCAAAGTAGGCAGCAAGAAATATAGTTTCTGTTATTAACCTGTCTTGATTCTTGAGCTTCAGCAAATCCCTTCTATTTGGCCTAGATAACTTTTTGAGGTCCCTTCCAACCTGAATTATCCAATGATCCTATGATCCTCTGCGCATCCAGATTGTAAGCTTTGAGGCAGGAACCATTACTAAGCAGGTATATACCTGAGCAAAATTATATCTATTTATCAAAAAAGCTCTGAAACACTCTGTGCTGTAATAAACAACTAAATGGTTAGTAATTAATGACCCTTGCAATAGCTATTTAGATGTAGGAAAAAAAAATGGGTTTGAGTACTTCTGGCTTTGCTGTACAATAGTATCCTGATTGTTTTTTGTAATATACCCAAAATACAATCAGAGCTCTCCCAAACTTCTCAGCTAGGAATATCTGCCTCAAAGGCAGCTGTCCAAAATCCAGGGAGAATAAAATATTCAACACAGATTGCTGTGCACAGAGAAGACAAAATAATTGCTGCAGCTCGCTCTATGTAAGTGATGTTTATGTTAACAAGTGAAAACTAGAAAGCAGTAAGTCAGACAGTAAAGTCAGTATTTAAGCCTGTTCAGTCATGATATTGAGTGTATTACTACAGTTTGGCCTATATATCCTAACCTCTTATTCATAAATAAGCATCGCCGTCTGTATTTGAGCATTTGCTGTTGACATCCTGTTATGGTTAACATCTATGGTTGCTAATTGTGTTTTCAATGGAACCAGGAAAGAAACTGTGAGGCTCAATAACGCACACAAACACAGGTGAAAGTGGGCACAGCAGATTAAATCCGTAAATGTCGCACTCAGTTCTGCTCATTCTGTTTCTGAAGCTTAACCTGCAGAAGAGCAGAGCAGCAAACCCCAAATCCTGTGGGATCATTTTAAACAGGCTAGCCAGAGCCTGCAGATCAATGCACAATCTGCAAGAGGCAGGGCAGGACCACGGGCACACGCTGGCTGCTCCGCACCTCCGGACAACCAGGCATACAATTGAACACGCTCCGGGATTTTTTCCGATAGAAAACTAGGTAAATAGAAAGTGCTGTTAATTTTACTAAGTGTTCAAAAGTGACGCTAAGGAAGCATTAAGAGGCAAGGCAAAGTTTCCCATGCTTCAGAAAAGACCTTTCATAAAATGACAGTTTCCTTTGAAAAACGGTGGTTTGTATCACGTTGTTTTCCTATAAGCTTAAATACAAACCTTCAGCTTTTTCCAGTGTTGCGTATCACTCTGCAGGTAGCAGACGGAGACTGTGAAAGTTATTTACGGACAACAATAACGTATACCTTCGGGAAGAGGCTTTATTCATTGTGTGGAGGGTTGGATGCAAGGCCATTACTGGCAAGATTTTCCCTTGTTTCCATGCAGCCGTTAACAGTTATTATTGTGCCTTTCCGACCCTGTCAGAGGATCCTGCAGCCCCACTGCGAGTCACAGGAGTTATGAACAGACTTCCATCTGAAGGGTTCCAACATGCACTTAAACAACTGTAATAGAGAGTTCAATACCAGAAAACTGTTCAGTTATATCATTCGTTTACTGTGTGATTTTGTTTGTTGCTCAAGTGCTTGAGATGCGATTTCTTTAAATCAGGATCATTAGGAAAATTTGTCAAAATTTGACTGTAAAATATGGTATCAAAACTGCAGGTGTATTTTCATCTCTGAGGCAAGAGTAATAGGAAAAAAAAAATCAGATTATACCTTTCCTCACTTTTTTTTTGTTTTTAATCTTGGAAAAGAACCAGCTGCAAAGCCAATTTCCCACGGAACATGGAGGGAAATACTGTATACCAGACGAGAACCAGAAAAGGATGCATCATTCTATAATCCTTCCTAAGTCAGATTAGTTTTATATAGGCTTTTCCAATGCAGCTGTGCATAAATAGGTTGGGACCAGGTAGGGTAAATTGAAGATCTAGGGCTTGGAGCACATGTCGTGGGACTTGCAGGCTTTGGGGTTGCTGCAGATACTCAGTGGCCCAGCCAGAGGCCACTCCTATCAGGTTCCTCCCAGAAGCACCCAGTTTGCTGAAACTCAAAAAAACCAGAAAGATTTGGCTCCTAATTTTGCGCGCTTGGTGTTTTGCTCCAACGCACGAGGCAGCACGAGCAGCTGGGGCTCTGCAGAAGGCAAAGGGCTCAAGTTATGGCGTTTGCCAGCCCAGGTTGACAGGAGTCACACATCACCTGTGCCAGCAGTTCCTCCAGGCACAGCTGAAGCAGCCTTAGGGCAAGCACAGAAATCCTGGGGGAACTTAGGAACAGAGCGATTAAGTAACCTCAGGATTAATCCTAGCTGTTCACAGATTCAGCTCACTGACTGTAATCTCTCCTATGCATTCCCTAAATTCTTAGTACTTTCTGATGAAAGCAATCTGTTTTTGAAAAGAACTAAAGCATCATCTTTTGAACAGGAAAACAGAAGGGGAGCATGGAGTACATATATATATACGTCTCTTCTAATCAGACATGGCCATTGCCAGAACAAAGAGATGAGTTTGCCCTTGCAGGAGAGCGTTCAGACACACAGCAATGAAGTACCAGCATGTCCCTCTCCGTATTATGGAGAAAGACCACCACAGCTCCAATGCAGGAATGAGGTACCAATAGCTTGGCAGGAACCTGAGAGGTTCCTTCACATCAAAGAGTTTAAAACATAGCTGATGCTGCAAAGGCCCTCAGAACTGCATGGCGAGGACATCCCTCCAGCCTACCTGACTGAGTGCCCTAGCTGCCTTCCAAGGAGAGGAGAAGGCCAGGAAGGGAACAGCTCGTCTAAATGCACATCATTCACCATTTATATTCCAAGGTTCTGATCTTTTGAAAGGTACTTGCATATTTTACATTCCAACACTTGCAGTCACATGGTGAATGACAACTTTGCTGTTATACCACACCTGATAACAAACTCAGTACAGGAACGTCTGCATCAGCCTCTTTACACTGTGAATTTCTACCTTCCCATTTACCGCGGATTGTTAACAACGTCATTCCCCCTTTCCCCAAACTAATTTGAAACTCCATACCATGCAGAACTTGTCATCACAAAGCAGATACCCACATAGGGCTTGTACTTTGGAGTATACTACATTTTTTCCAACTGCTTCCAAAGGAAAGACACTTCTGTAATTGATGCTACCCGTGCTGAGAATAGGCTGGACACGTAGGATGTCACGATGAACTGATGTGACCTCCAAGAACAAGAAACGTCACACGTTAGTCTCATGCCTTTCCCAGCATTTTCCCTCTTTTACCCCACTGAGTCTGTCACTGAGTGGAGTGGGAATCTCTTACACTCAGCCCTCACCCTAAGGAAATCCTGATGAGCCATACCTGAAAAATGCAGTAATGATAAATTGGTTTATTCTTGTGTAAGGCTTCACAGAGTGATCCACTAGGAACTCCAAGAGCAAGAAAACCAAATCAGACAGGCTTTTCCAAAGCAATATAAGAGCATTTTTAGGAAAACTCAAGAGAGTTGCCTCTTACTGCCCAGCTATATTTAATTCTGAAGATATCAAGTGTTTGAATGTTTGCACTTAAAAGAAAGCATGCAAAGGATAGATGGAGAAGGAATAAAGTTCCAAATAATTTAAAACCAGCCTACCCCTTTGATATTTTCCTAAGCTGCAGAAAAAAAAGCAAGAACACGTGTAGAAAACTAGGTTAACTATATTCTAAGTCTCACCACTTCAGCCGCCTCTTTCTTCCCCTTCATTTTACTAGTGGGAAGTGTAATGTAAGTGGTAAAAACAGGGAAATGAGAACTTCAGACTGAGGATTCTATTTGCTGTTTTTCCACTGACTTGCTGTGTGACCTCAGGCAAATCAATCTCTCTGCACTTCAGCTTAACCTTCTGTAAAATTGAGATACGAATGCTTTGACTTACCCCTAGGCTCACAGTGGGGTGTTGCACAGCTTAATTAATTAATGTTTGTTAAACACTTTGAATGAATGTTTCTATACCAGTTTAAATTATTACAGGTTGTACTTTTATAAACTCTGGCTTATGACCCTTGAACATATTTGCCACAATGTCTAGTGCAATCCTTAAGCTTGCTACTCTGATGTAATAAATTATAGTTTAAATGAATCCTTTCACCGGAGTGACTGTGACTTTAGTTGTCTACACTTAACATTTACAGTCATTGCACTAATTGGTCTAACCTTGTATTGCTGGTTTCCATGAACATCAAAAGACTTCATTGGTCATGCTTGAATTTGTTTCACTTTATGTTCTCATGGCTTTAGTAACAGCTAAGAAACTTCATGTAAATTCATTGACATTTGCTGGTCTCCATCAGAAGAAGAAAATCTTGTATCCATTACACAAGTCCTTGCAGGTCTAGATTCTTTTTACTGTTCTCGTTATCTCCATTCTCATGTAATTGATTGGTTTATGGACTCGGTACAAGTTCTTTTTAACTTCAGTAATATAGTTTTTCACTCAGTATGAACTTATGTATTTATTCATGAATCATAGAATCATGGAATGGTTTGGGTTGGAAGGGACCTTTAAAGATCATCTAGTCCAACATCCCTGCCATGGGCAGGGACAAAATAATTTTGCAAATTTTTTTCACTGACTCTTCCAAGGAAGTAATTCTGTGTTGTGTCCTGATGAGGGCCTCTCACCTCCCTAAGGTTTACAGTGGGCATTAGGATAGCAGGAGGAAATGTTTTACAAAAAATTATGTTCCCAAATTCACCATTTTTTATACCATGTTTGATCTTTATCACAGGGAAATTAATGTTATGAGCATAGTACTGTGCTTATTAACAAAATATAATTTTTCAAGAGAAATCATTCGTAAAGTTTTACTGCAGCATCTTTAAAAACATCTAGCAGCAAAACCCAAGGAAGCAGAAAGGGATACGCTAATTAAAAGGCATTATATAAATGCTAATGAAGGAAGTGACCCACAGCCTGTGAATTGGCATGTCATGTGCCCCAGTGTCTTATCACAGAAAACAAAGGAAAAAATTAGTACAGATCCACATAATAGCGGGCTACTGACAGAGGAAGATCCCATCTTAACTTAAGGCATAGCAGGAGCTCAGAACAACTGTCTTAGACACAGAATTGCTAAATCAAGCTGGCTTTGGAGGGGACAGACAAGGGTAACATTGTCAACCTCCTGACATTAAAACAGCTGGAGGATTAAATATAGGTCGCAAACTTTAGGGATTCCTATCAAGCCTTCCTACGAATTGAGATGTGTTCTGGAGACAAAGTAAGTTTGTCATATCTGCTGCAAAGGCTAGGCTGGGTATCATGGATGCTGATAGCTGGAGCAGCAGAGATCGGTTTGCACCCATATGTGCTAAAGCCAGAAGGTTGGCAGATAACGGCACGGGACTTACAGAGAGCTGGCCTTTCTGGAGATGTGAATGAAGGTTGGGCAGGTATCTAAGACAACATGAGACTCCTGGCTTACATGGAAGGTAGAGGGTGAATCAGCTGTCTCTGGGAACACAGCCACCTCAGTTGCTTTGCCAACTGTTTGACTCAACCTCTGTCCATGACAGTGGGAGCTGAGACAGTGCTTGTGTTAACACCTAAAGGCAGATGTCCTAACCTGGAACTACATCCCAGTCTGAGCATCCTTCAGGTAAGAAGGCAATACTGAAAACCTGATTGGACTTCAGGAATTTTGATTGCACTTCTTTCCTTGCAGTCAGAACTTGTTCTTGGACAAAAGTCTGGTTGTGGTATTTGCATCACTTTTCATATTTTTATTGATTTGTTTTCTCTGTTAGTAGACAAAGATCTAGGACCAGTTTCGGTGTTCTAGGTCTTCTCTTTCCATAGTTCTGCAGTAATACAAGATTAGCTTTTAAAGAACATGCACTGTTAATCAGCCATCTGAAAACATCAACTTCTTAGTAACGATAGTTGAACAAAATTAATTTTACAAGTTTTATTTCAAAACAATTTCTAGGGATAACTTCTGAATTAATGCTCTGAAGTCACAGTTGGAGATTGAGGACAGTACAGAAAGACACTGCTACAGAAGTCTGCTGCTAATTCTTTTTGCTGTTAAAATAAACTTAAATTGTGGAGTGGAAGTGAAAAACACTCATAAAACCTGGAAGACAATGCACTTTCCTTAAGTATTGTTTCTAGCACAATACAAATATTGATACAAAGAATACTTTTTGTCCCTAAGAAACCAAAGCAGACAGATATCAGGGAAACAGAGCTTTAACAATGATTCTGCTACTAACTCACTCTATTGGCCTTGGTAATTCACTCAATGTGTTATAACTACTTATTTAGTGCACGCTAAGGCTGTGAAGATCAATTTGTTAGTATTTCTATCATGCTTTGATGAAATCAAACATGATAGGCTAAGCTGTCTTATTATATTCCTTTTGCTATGCTTGCTGTAAGAAAAAGCCAGGCATTGTTCTAAGAAGATAATGATATTCTATCAGTTCTCGGAACGATAAATCATGTCAGAAGGTACAATTCAATTCATTATTTAAAATCACGTCAGGAAGTGAACCTCATTTTTTAAAATTAAGAGGAAAGATTTCAAATTATATCTTGGATGTAAGAACAGAATTAATAAATACTAATTATCTGAAATAAATTATTGAAAAGTTCTCTGAAGGCAGACAAACATAACGAGGGCTTGCAAACCTGTCTCCTGATAGCAGCTTCACCATGTGTAGGTTACAAATTTTAAAACACCAGATTTTTGTCTCCTTTGTTGACACTGGCAGAGGTAGATCTTCTATACCTACAGCACCACACCTTTCCCAGAAGTACAGAGAGAGAGTGGGGAAAGGGGTGTAAAATACACACAAAAGCCTATGGAAAAACACAGAGAGACTCCCTGCTGCTAAGCGAGCCCTAGCTCCATGAAGTCAAGTTCAATGTTCAGTGGTCACCTCTGTGATGTTGAGTGCCCTTCATGCCTTGTAAGCGTGATCTTACTGTGAGCCCTGCCAAGGTGGAGGCAGTTTTTTGCACAACGAACTCTGCAAAAAACCCAAGATAGACACTTAAATCCTTTTTGTGCTCCAGTGTCTCAAAAAGGGGATGTCTAAAAGGTATACTGTGCAGATAATTGCATGGAAGATTATGAGGGCAAGCTCTAGTAATGGGACCTAGTTTGGATTTAATTCACCTGTTCATGATGTCATGACTTGTCATTTTAATTTGAAGGTCTACCATAGCTAATAAAAATGGGGCTTGCCACATGAAACCAGCCTTTATAGGTGAGTTAGGGTAGAAGAGTGCTGATGTGGTGTTGCCAGGAGGTCTGCAGGTGCTAGTCAACACTGCAATGGTAAAGCCCATGTGAAAACAAAAATGAGGAGGGGAGGAAAGGAGATTGAGATTAATCCTATTACCACCCACCCATGCACAGCAAAACCTGTCCTTGATGTTGTGCGAAGCTGACTTCTCCCTGTGAGGCTCTGTCAAATTGCAGGATAATGATTCAGGCAGCAAATAATCCCTAGACATACTTACAAACCCAAGACAGAACAAGTTAGACAACTGGAGAAAACTTAGTGCTCTAACAAGGGACCCAGCAGCAGCTTTGGCTGCAAACAACAAAGCTTAAAGACGGCATTATGCTTGTATATTTAATTTACTTATAATTTCTCTTACTGTTCTGCATTGCAAACAGAGTAGCTGCACAGTGGTAGGAAAGAACATGCCAGGTGGTTATGGGCTCAGAATTACCATTTTGTATATATTATCTACTTACAAATGCAACGTTAATTAAGGTTCAGATGCGGCAACTGACAAATAGTGGTCTGCAAGCGTACAAGTTCTTCCAAGTAATAAGAATTTCTCGCACAAAGTAAAAGTGCTATGGTGTTGTGCTCAATATGGAAATCTGGGACTCCATTCAATGAACGCATGCAGAGCGCACCGCTGTTAATTGAGAAGATGTAATTAAAGTACCCACGAGCCACCAGCATGTGGAGACACCTAATGAACATTATGGAAAGCAGTGCGTTATGTTGGACTACTATTCTCAGTGGTTTGTTTCCCCAAAAAAAGCCACAGCTGAAAGCTAATGCTGATGAACCAAATGCCAAGTGACATAATCCCAGTCATTAAGTCATAGGAACAAGCTCGACTGATCAATCAGCAAAACCCACATGGCTGCTCAGGAGCCTTGACTGATGTGACAGAAAAGAGAAGTAGCTGCTAAGCAAGTTTCCAAGCCTGAAGACCATGCGTACAAAGTCTGGTATGACCCAGGGAAGATCCACACGGAGAGGTTGAAGGGGCTGCCAATTCCGTTTGCTTGCCCACAAGGAACAGATCCCATCCTGCTGCCCCATGAGTGTTCAGCAGAAGCTATGAACCTTCGGGCAAGAGCTGGGAGGACATACCTGCAGGCTGTAACCATTTCATCTACATCAGCTATCGGTGCCTGCACAGGTCAGAGCCCTGAGAAATTTTGACAGCAAGGGCAAACTGGAGAAATTGCTCTGTTATGACCAAGAATGGGACTTTTGTTGCTTATAAGGAACCACTTCAACCCGCTACAAATATCAGTAGGGCTATACTGCTGGTGAAACAGTCAAGGGCAGCAGGAGAACGGTCTGACACAGAGCAGCCTGCCCGCTGCCACGATGGAGCTCAGGTTGCTGAATGATTAATGAAGTGATGGATTTACCCTGTTAAAAGAAGGGAATAGCTTGCAGTCCTCAATGGTGAGAAATTTAAAACTGATAAAAGGAGGAGGGTGAGTTTTGGTTTAAGCAAATCATAACACAACCTGAGCCCCTGGCTTCCACAGTATATTTGTAAACTACACTACTGGAGATAGACATAATAAATAACATGAATTACAGAAACTTTCTCATTTGATTAACATGATATTATCTTCGGGCTCAGTTATAACAGATATTTGTGCACATGAGCAATATTATCAGCCTGAACTCATTTTTATGAGATGAAATCCTTAAAAAATTTTCTACTAGCTGAAGTGAACTAAACTATGGCTTTAGACATAAATTTTAAGATTATGGGAGCTCCTTTGAACTGTATTCAGTATTTGTGCAAAGGGCTCATGATGCTTAAGCTTATAAAACAGATAAGTAAATTGATTTGTTCTTTATCAGAATCTTGTTTCACTCTGAGGAAACCCATCATGTTGGGGATCTATATTGGTAAGACAGTGGTGTCTGGGTAAAACTGCGGAGAATCTTTATATTATGCCCTTGGGCTAATGCACACAGAACTGCATTTGTATGCATAAGGGACACAGCCAACCCCGCCACTTGTGAAAGGGTTGCAAAGCTGTTCTACTTAGATTAAAAATAAAAGCAAATAGTCTTCTTAGTGCTAAGTACATTCAGTGTTGAAGAACTCGTCTATAGAGGAGCCAGAGTGAAAAAATTAAGCTTTCACAATGGATTGAAGGAAAGTGGGCAGGAAGGGGTTGTAACTGAGTATGGGAATGGCAATTATTTAATTAACACTAGATTCTGCTTTTCCAAACTGAACTTGAAGCATCACTGCTACAGCAGCAGCCACGTAAACCCAAGAATCTTTGGAACAGAGCTAAGACAGAATTAAATCAAGCACTAACTTAGTGGTCACCTCTCTCCCCTTGGTGTTCATATTGCTGATCTGCTTTTATTTCACGTGTGTCCTGGTCCTGCATAGAACAGGCAAAGAACATGGCCCTTTAAGGACCTGTCCAGGACCGGGAAAAAGTGTTTATTAAAAAAAAAAAGGAGCAAGCCATAACACTTCATTTTCTTCTTTAGTCATTATTTAAGACTTAAATCAAAAATCTCCAAAACTCCTTTTTTTTGTGTTATCACACATTTAATATTTCAGATCATGTTCATTATAAATAAGCTGCTTCTAGAATAATGTGATCTAAAAGACAAGCTGTCAAAAATCTTTGTTAAATATAAACTGACAGCATTGGAAACATGCCTAGCTGAAAAATAGCAAAGTTTATGTGCAAGATATTATTAACAGTTCATGATCTTTCACATACACTGTTCATTTATTAGAACCTATGGCCTGAAAGTTGCCACCAGTTCACGTTTAAAAAGAGATTTTTCTTTAGCAGCTTTTTCTAAATGCCATGTCAGTGACTGTCCATAACTCAAATAGCACTCTGCCATGTAATGGAAGTATTCAAGAAGATGATTCAACCTCACATGATACTGTTTTGTTAAGAAACAATAAACGCTCTCATTCTCCCCAAAATCACATGAATCTTTTTGGGAACCAATAGAGGCAAATCTTTTTTGCTTTTTGCAAACACATCTCCTAATTATGAATCCTAAGCTGTTTGAGGGTTGGGATTTTTTTTCAGTTTAGTTTGGTGAATGTATTCTTCTTTAATGAGTTGAAAAACACACGTTTGAAATAGAGTTTTACAGATGTTTCCAAAATATTTTCCCAAAGACAGACCACAAATATAGCCTCCAAGACCCATTCACAGACTTAGCTGTCTGGAAAATGGAAATCCGTCATCACATGTAATGTTTTCTCACTACAAATGGCACCAAAAATTTGACTGCCAGAATAATGCTGGGAGTCAGAGAAAATCAAAATGTAAAGAATCAAAAAGTAATTTGGGGCTTTTCTGCTCTCCCGCAGGCGGGATGCGCAATTCCCTGAAGTCGCCTGATGCTTCTTTGCCAGGATGGTAGGAATCGTATAGAGGATGAGCTGCTTGCCAATTAACCAGGGCAGCGACACAGGGACACTAGAAACATGCTGGGTACCAACTGTTGCCCAGCACAGTATTAAATGAAAGATAAGAAAGGGGATAAGTGCATAGGCAGGTGCTGCTCAAGCTGCAAAGAGTTAAGGCCAGATCCCATGCAAGCACCTGACTTGCTGGATCCAGTCTAATTAGTATTTTCTACAAGAAAAAGATTTCCTTCTTCAAAATTCCCAGTGTCTGCTGTCTACTATTGACCTCTCCTTGAAATTTTTCTCTCTATAAGAATAAGAGCTTCAGTCTTGGTGCTATGAACACATTTGCATAAAACCATGCACAAAACTTTAAATTAAAAATATGAGTAAATAGTCTTTTTGTTGTTTTATACTGATAATTGGACCTTTTAGTCTCTCAGTGTTAGAAATTACATCCGTGAAACACTCTGATACAGACTGATTAGTGTATGGTATAAACCCATATATAATCCTTTTTTCTTCTCCAGAAGCGGTTTTCTCTAGCATCTATTAACTTTCTTGCTTTATTTATTTAAGATTCAGTACTTAAGACCCTAACTCAGATTTTAAAATTTATGGCGCACACATACAGACAGACATCCTCGACAGTCTGACACTGAGGGTACAGCTACAGAAATTGAAGATTACATCTACAAGTGGTGAATAAGAAAAGGAGCAGTAAAAACTCTCGAGTAACTGGAGCTCTCCAGAAATACAGGAGGAAACACAAAAGTGAAAGCAAGAGTTTGGCAAGCACAGATAAGAAGAGGCAGATTTTCTCTGGATTACTTCAATCACAGATGTACTAGATTTGTACATGAGCCTGTGACTGAGGCAGAGAAAATCACTTATCAGAATGTGAAGCACAGACATGAATATTGAGCTCCTAGACACAAATGAAGCTATTGAGAGAGATACATTTCATAAGAGAACTCAGAGGAAAGAGGAAATAGTTGAATAATTTATAATAGATTTGATACTGTTGAGGTAAGCATGCAATTTCAGAGGGTTTGTGAAATTCCTAGTTCTGGAGTTCAGATTGCATTGGGAATAAGAGCCCCAAATCGGGGCGGGGGGGGAAGAATGCGAGGAATTCCTAATCCAAACTCCAGAAAAAAGAGAGAACATTGCCAAGATTTCAGACCACAAATAAACCCAAGTGCATGTTTTGGAAGGAAAAGAAGACAAAGTGGACAAGACCAGAAAAATCTCTCCAGAGGAATCTACAGACTGCGAATAGAAGGAATTTGCAAAACCAGTGTGGAGGGCTGAACCAGAACAGACCAAAACCAGTTCTTAGCTCTGTCACCTTTGGAAAGACCTTCCACATTTGCAAGAAACAGAAGCCCGAATGTACTACAAAGAAGCAAATTGCTACCATGGCATTGTTGAAGAGGCATTTACATTCAATGCCTGCAGTGAGTTTTTACTGATTAGCTCACTGTGGCTGGGCAGCTTAATGGGATAGCTGAAGTTACAGTAAACCATCTGAAGAGAAAACATACTTGCACTCAATACAGACGAGTAACCACAGATAATGCTGTGGAGAAATTATTCTAGTTGTAGGCTTATATGAGTTTGACATAAGGATAAAGGAAAATCTTGAAAAGATAAGGTTTGTAATTGTTTCAGGGAAATGATTCAAGGGCTGAAGACATGGCAAATGCTCAGGCTCATTATGAGAGCTTATGCTGTAGGACAGAAGCCTACGAAGGTAGAAAAATCAATTCTGTGATGTCTTTAATGGCATTGGAAAGCTGTCAACAGAATCTAAGATAAAGATGACGGAACTCAATTGTCCTGTCATAAGTGTTCCTAGAAATGTCTCTGCAGTGCTCAGACACAAACGTCAACAAGTGGAACAAACCTCTGAGTCTGATGTATGCATGCACACGTGGTCAAGAAAACTTTCCTATTGCAGGTGCTTTTGTCTGCCAGTGCTACAGTGAGACTCTCCAAAAATAATACCAGATATTGACAGCTTATTTGATAAATTATCACCACAATTCTTTTAATAATATTGAAAGAACTTTATGCTGTAGCTAGTATTTTATTCAGTAATATTAGAATGATGTGAAACTTGAAAAAAAAAAAAAGGGAAACTATCTGACAATAGATCCCATCATGATAATTCAAGAAATTGCAGATCTAAGTAGATATTAAGATGCTTGCCTATGCCAGAAATATTCATGCACTGATTTGGATTTACTAGTCCGACTATATAGAAATAGCATTATTAGAAAATACAAAAATGAAATCTCTAGCTTTGCATATACAGATAAGCATGTAAAAGACTACATGCTGGACCTGGCATACCAGATGTGCTAAAGATAAATAACGGGTCACAATTTGATTGTTCGGAGTTTAAATGCTTTGCAAAAATTTAAGCACATTACCTTGAATCCAGATCATCCACAATCTAATGGTTTTGTGGAAAAAGCTATCAAAGTACCTGTCTATTTAAATTTAGATTTTCACCTAGTATGCTTAAGTTGAAAAGCAGTGTCTTCAGTTCTGGGCCTTGGAAGTACAAGCCATGTGGAGACAGGCCCAAAGACTGAGCAATTTGCTCAGAAAAAGATTCCTACAAAAGGCAGAGGTGGAACTGAAGTTCAGGAGTGCTTGGTTAAATTTTTGTCTTTGTATCCCACTTCTCAAAGACAGAAAGCATAGATCAAATAAGTTTGTTATTTATTTTGGAGTATTTTTTCTGAGTTTAATATTTGGTTAAATAGAGTAGTAAGTGAATTCATTGCATTAAAAGTTTAAGATCATTGTTTGTTTCTGTTTATCTGCAGAAGAGGGCTATCCTGACAACCAGCCAAAAATAATAAATAATTTACATACACTTCAAGTCTGCTTTATTAATTTATACTACAGGAAAATAAATTTCAGCACTCAATTAAAGCAGCTTCACGTCTCATTAGGGATTTCTTGTTTAACCATTCACAGGGACTACAATACAGTACCAGACCACCAACCTGCAAGCCCAGTCCCAACTCTGCAGAATCGGACTGTGACCAGTCAGAGACTCATTAGGGAGAAGCATAAAAACTTCTTGATGGGCAGATGGGGCATAGTCTGTACCCATCCCTGTCCCTGCTGGTGGTAGGCTCAAGCCGTGAAGCATGAAATTTCAGATCCTTTCCCTCAATAATAACTCTGGATATTTTTGATGCACACATAAAATATGCAATCTCTTTTTTTGTTTGCTTTATTTGGCTTGGATTTCTTCCTGTGGCCACTTTCCATTATAAAAAAATTGCTTCCATAGTTTCACAATTTTCAGTTTTTAATTGTGTAAAATAGCCTTTTTCATGTCAAAAGGAAAAAAGATTTCAACTTCTTTCTTGTGGTTTTGGATCCTTTTATCCATTTTCCTCTTATTTGTCTCTTTCCTAAATGCAAAATCTCAATTCATTCAATTCCTTTTCATATCAGAATGTTTCACCTCATTCAGCTCCATCATACTCCTCAAGCTCTGATATCTTTTTGCAATAAAAAAAGCCAGTCCTATTAAAATAGGCTTCACCAACTGATTTATGTAAAAGGCTTTATAAAAACCTTTGTGTTGTTTACTATCCCATTCTTTAGGGATTCTCACATCCTGTCAACTTTTCTTATTACAAATGTGCATGGAGCAGAAGTCTTCATTGTACCTTCTACAATGATGCCATGTCCCTGACTATTAAAGATATATCAATTGTGACATTTATTTTGTTTTTATTGTGATATAGATTATACTATTCAGATACATTACACACATCCAGAGTAGCAAGGTTCAGCTGAAAACCTCCCTGGAGAAGGGAAAATTAGCTGTCAGCAAGGGACCTTATAAAGACCAGAAGCAAATAAAATTATCAAGGGGGTTAGGGCATATATGGGAGGAAACAAAGAAGAAAGCAAGAAAATAAATTAACAAAGTGAAGCTCAAAGCATTTCTTAAATTCTGTCTTTACTTTTCCAATAAAGAACTAAATGGATTGCAAATTTGGATGATCTCTCAACATATGTGCAAATATATTTCATTTTTAGATCACTGTTTCATGTCTATTCCAGTTTAATAACAGGGATACCTAGTCATCATCACCTCATAGCTATTGGAGGTCTCCATACACGGGTGGAGGAATCTGCATCCAAAACACTATGAGAAAAGAGACATATACGCCAAGGACACTTCTATTTCTGGTCACCGCTTCTGCTGGCAGAGGAACCAAGCACTGATAAAATCAAAATTCATCTTATGTCATGTGATATCCAAAAAAATTACCGAATTGTGCCAAACTTATTTAAACAAAGGTTAGGTAAATTTGAATCTGTATTAATGTTTTACAGTAAAAAATTTCTAACTGAGCCTGTTCCTGAGTTGTTTGTAAAGTTATGACAAAAACTCTGTGGCTTCAGGCAAATGCACACAAGCTTAAGTTTACACATGTGAAGAGTCATGTTAAAGACAAATGGATCACTCGCAATTTTAAGTTAAGCACAATGGTACATCCCTGCAGAATTGGGTCAAAATGTGAGACTCCTGCTGAGTTTAAAAAACATACTTTGACAATCCTGAACAACAGCATTAGCCTGACAATTTAGACTGAAAACAAGCAAAAAACCCTAGCAAATGCACTAAAGAGAGCTTATAAATATTAATTGACATTTCTACCAACACAAATAAAAAAAAGCTATAAAGTCAAGTACTTATAACGAGAGATGCTTGTGTGTTCTGTATCTTATACATTGTGGGGTTTGGTTAGTGTTTTTCCATTGCTTATATTCCCAGTCCAATTTGCTCTCCAAAATGTGCTGCATCTTACTGGGAACCTAAGCATGAATTTCAATTTTTTTTTCACTTCAAAAAGGTAGATGAGAGAAGTGGATAGGGGACCTGTCTGTTTACTTGCCATTTGAAATGCAGATAGAAGTCACGCAGTTGCAGATAAAAAGAGTCCTGCCTTATCATACCAAGTAGCAGTGGTTAATTGTGATGCATCATGAAGCATATGCATTGTCAAGAAACAGACACATTAATCTCAGGAAATGTCATCAGGCAGATCAAGACACACTGGTCAATAAAATCCAAATGGCTTTGTCACTCTGGAGATAAAAAAAAAGAGATGACTTAACTTTAAAAAAGCAAGAGGACTTATAGTTCAGTTTTGATAGCATTTTCCTTTAATTTAAAAATTTAGACTCTTCCCCACTGACTTCAGTAAGAATTCATGTGCTGTGTTCCTGTATCAATTTCAGAGATTTTTCTCTCTAATTCCTTTGCTCAAACAACCTAATCAAGGGCCCCCCCTCCTTCTTTCACACCCTCTATAAAACCAACTCCCTCTGAAAGTCTGTTTTGTTTAGAAATAAGACATACTGACATTCAGCCTCAGACCTATCATCAGCACCTTTATGAGACATCCTTAGCTACGGCACCAACCAGCACGTAGTTGGACAAATGCTCTGTGTGCACCGTGAAGCGGAGGGCATCTGCCATGAGATGGGGTCTGCTGTGAGATACCCATGGACAGGTTTGTCACTAGCTAGAGCTACCTAAGGGAAAAAATTATTTCAATTGTACCTAAGACAAAACACAAAGTTTTTATATTGACTGTATTCTTCTGTGAAGAATATAAAGGGATTCTGGTAGTGCTCTTCTGCTGGCTTGGAACAACTACAGACCTTCTGAAAAGAGTCTTATCTTCCAAGCTGCACAGAAAGTCCCCAGTGCTCAGGAGCTGTTCTCCCACATCTGGAGGGCAAGTAGATGAAGGTACTTGTGAAAATAACCTCTGCAGGCACCAGTCCCTCATAAGTCATTTGCTGTAACCAGTTAAGCCACAAAGAATTCTTCACTGCTGTACAAAACCTATTTTATACTTCTACCTGGCTCGGGTCCAACAGAAACCATGGCAAACAGCAATCAAACAAATTATATTGTTTACCATTAGGTGATGCCCAGCCTGCTAGATTCTAGGAGATGTGGCCTTGTCTTGGTTATATCACCAATATTATGAACCTGAGATGAACAGAGTTGTAGGGTAGGTTGGGGAGGAGGAGGAAAGGAGAAAGGCAGAGCAACACAGGCTTGAGAGGGTTCCTCATCTCTGCCTAAAGTGAAGCAAGGTTTATTTTAGTGTCCCTCACATCATGGACCAGGGCACTGTTGAGATAGGTGACTCAAAAAGAGGATCCCTGTTTGAAACAGAAAACATCTGAGGCTCCCAGACAGCCAGGGAATACAAGAAATATCAATCAGCATGAAAAGGATCTTCCCTGGCACACTATCAACTTGTTAAGGTTTCTCTAAGGCATCACAGGAAAAAAAGACTTCTAAAATCACTTGAAAGTTGCTTTGTTGCTGTTTCAGAGAGCTCTTTCCAAACATGAGGGTAAGCACGGGAAAGGTGATGATTTGAAGATGTAAAAACAAGAGGAAGGGAGCTGGCATCATCAGCCCATCAAAGATGGGAGCTGACATTTAAAAACGAACAAGAGATGACAAGCCATGTGGGGATGAGACAAGAAAGTTGTTCAAAATGAAAACAAGATTATGTTGTATAAACAGAGATGGAGGAACTAATAGAAGAAAGCAGGAAGAAGGTGATATTGTCAATGCACTGGGGTAGGAAAATGCCTCTGCATGTGAATTTCAAATTAATTTAAATGGGAGAAAGCTCAGAAAAAGAATCTTGTAGTAAGTGAGATGCCAGGTAATAAGAGCCTGGATAAGACTTTTAGCTGTGTTACAGTTACAAAAAACCACATCCTTAAAAGAAGGTATGTAGAAAGATTTGCAAGAGCCAACCAAACTGGATACAAGAAAGCTCACTTTTATGGCTTTGTCATCAAAAAGAGACCAAATGAGACAGCAATGGAAAATATTAACAATAGTCTTGTGTTGGTGGTGGCTTGAATTGATATCTAAATGTCAGTCAGACCTATCAGAAAAGCAACCGCAGACCACTGTTTGGACAGAATAAAAATGGCCTGGTGTAGGCAGGCAAGTCTGTGACCCATCAACATACACATGCTAAGATAAATTTGCGTTTGTGGGTAACAGTATCGAGAAACAAGGAGGAGTACAGGAAGATCAAGGTCAGGTCTTTGCAGCATCCTCACAGACAGCTGGAAGAGGGTCAGAAGATGACAAAATGTGACAAAAAGTGCCAAAATTTGACAAATGTGATTCAAAATGTGACAAAATGTGACAAGATCATAAAATGTGGTTCAAAAGACATTAGAGTCACTGAAGGGGAAGAACATCCTGGGACAAGGGTGTGGTCAATGGCATCAAAAGGAGCTGAAGGTCAATGAGGGCAGAGGCTCATACAGAGACTTGGCTTGATGAGACCCACTGCAGACTTCGTTGAAGGCAGGTAAGGCATGCCAGTTGGACTGAAGAAAGCCTAAATCAGAATCAGAAGAGAAAGGTTTATTTTAAGACAAAATCTCTCACTTCATCTGTTCTGTATTCGTTCATGTTTTGGGCTTCATGCACTTACAATTTCCTACTTATATAACTCCTAGGAAATGTACAGATGGAAAAGAATTAATGGGATTGGGGTCCTATGGCTGGATAAATGCTACCAGACAGTCGCCTTGTGCCCACTGCCACTGCCAAAGTAGCCTGCCAGTGGCACTGCCCTTCCTCTCCACGGGATTGCACCACCAAGGTAAGGCTTATCTTCATAGAGGGAAGGGTTGAGAGCTTGCATAATTCACCGGTTCTGCACTAGGCAGTCAGGCAAAGCAAGCTGGCAATGTCTTCTGCTCTGGAGTTCCCTGGTTCAATCTGCAAGGTGCCATTCAAAAACAGAGGCTGTCACAGTTGTGCCGATGCTTCTCTGTGCTGCATTGCCTCAGTGGATAAAGACTTCATTTTCTTGAGCTGTGGAAATGGCACCTTTTAGAAGAAACCAGCTTTTGAAAATTCGTAATAAAACCAAAGACTGGCTTTAATAGCTAAATATTTGTGCTCTTACCTAACTTAATTTGTAAGATTATTCTTCTATTTCTCTGTTACTCCCACTTTCCTAATGGATTCCTCTAGTGCTGATGGGCTTTCTTTTAATTGAATATACTCAGGATCACAGTTTCAGCAAATTATTTATTGAGGAAGGCGAGAAACCTTTATCTCTCTCAACAGATGAACAGAGTTTCAGTTACAGTGAAATAACCAACACATCCTCATTAAACTGGCATTTAACCCAATGTCGCAGTGGTTGTAGTTCCCATTAACAATCATTTAAATGAACAGAGCTGCAAGCTCTGGACCAGTTAATGATGGATGTTAATTAGCAGCAGTTGAACAGAAGAAGCCATCTTAACTAAACAGACAAATCTCTGCACTAAAAAAGCCATCAAGCTCCCACTTATAATGAGGTTAATTTAAACCCACTGTTGAACAAAACCAGGCCTCCAGCTTGAAGGAGACACTCATCTTCCTTCTCCTAACTGCAAAAAGGAAAATAAGTTTTAAGTTGAAAAACTCCAATTCTAAACTTGTTGTAGAGTGACTGTATGGGCCCCATTCTTCTCTCCCTGCACAGTGGTAAAAGTCACCCTGGCTCAGTTGCTCCAAGGTTAACCCACATTGCTAAGGATAAGCCCACCACAGAACAGTGGATGCAGACTTCACTTCACGTCGCAGAAACCTGAATCTTTGGTAAACATTGCAGCGCCAGTGGTGGTGTTTCACCCAGAGCATCTACTCTTGCTCTGTAGCTTTCAGCTACGCTACAACATCACTGTTCTCCGAAGTCTCAGTTTAAGAAACCTCAAGTGCTATATCAGACGTATTATTACAAAATTAGGTACATGTTCCGTATCCGAGTTTTATTTGTCTCCTAAAACATGATCATCTTCTCTAACACTTTGGGCTTTCTCCTTGCTCATTTTATTCCATTTTTACTCTATCTATTTTTACTCTACACCCAGCAAACTTCTGCAAAACTTCATGGGTAGCAGTCAGTGCCTGGTGTGAGATTGCTTCATGAATTTCTTCAGCTCCTTCACCTTTGTCCTGCTTTTCACAACTCTGTACCACTGGTTTTAAAGTCAGCCCTGAAACTCAGTACACAGTCCAAATGAGGCTGCATCCATTCCATAATAACTCCTCCAACCAGGTGTAAAAGCTCTTAGAGTAACAAAGTCAGTGATGCCATCAACGTCTATTTCCAGATGCAACGCTTGGCCTCACACCTGACGGTTAGTAAAATATTCCACTAACAGCACATGGAAAGGACTAGAACTCCGTTCCCTCTCTCAAAGTGTTTCCAGCTCAGCAGGACCACTAAGACAAAAATATATTGGCATTACAATTGGCAGATGTGACTCAACATACAAAAATTGGAACTATGAAGAAGGGTTGCTGGCTGATTTTTTCGCCAAGACAATTTTTCTGAGTACAGTCATGCCTTTTAAAGGGACATTCATCCATATCTGCCAGCAGAGACCATTAGGATTAATGGTTAATAGAGACAGACCACCAGTGAGAAGATTTTCCATATTTGTCAGATTTATATTAGTTCATTATTTCTTGGCATCAGTCCATTCTTTCAGAGGAAGGAAGGATGGGCTGTTTTGCTTTATAGGATTTGCAAACACAAGTGGAGAAGGTAGGAGCTTCCTAATACTGTCTGAAAAGACCACAGCTGTGAAGCAATACAGAGCATCACCTCATTAACGTTAAATCTAAATCATTTTTTGAACTCTCTGCTGACAGTTTGCCATGCTAAAAGCAAACGTAGCTCAACTGAAGTGAACAATATTGTGCTTGTTCACAGCTGCATTCAGAACTAGCAATTGCCTGTCACAGCAAGATGAAGTTAATGCCAGATGTTACTAATGCAACTGAAAATGAAGTTCTAGAATGAAAACAATAATATCTCACTTGGGAAAATCTATAGATGTAAGAAGCCAGATTCCCAGATGTTGGGAACTAACACAAGTCAGTTTACATCAGCTAAGAGTCTGGCCCCATATCTCTATTTCAGAGATTCAAATTGAAAAATGAAATTAGAAATTGGTAACTTAGAAAAGGAATGCAAATTAAATGAGGAATGTAAATCAAAGATTAATAATTTTTGCCAGAGGTTACTCTTGTATTAAAGAAGCCCTCAAAACATTTAAAAAAATTTTGAAAGAAATCTTTGAAGTATCTGAACAAGACTTTCAGCTTTTGTAGCAGCTTACTTTGTACCTATTCAGGGACCTGTACAATTAAGTATGTTTGATACTGGGAGTAGGAAATTGGAAGAGCTGTTTTTCCATTTGATGACAAGGGCCTACAACAAAGGCCTTTTTAAATGAAAAAGAAAAAGGAAACAAAGCACTGGTATTCCTGCTTGTGAAATTCATGCTTAAGATCAATTAGAATTAAATGATACATTTTGTTAGAAAATGAAATATATGGTTTTCTATAAGCATAAATTGTTCTTTTTCCCCAGATATTCCTAGACAGATTACAGAAGCAGTTTTTAAACTAATAAATAGGAAATCTTCTCAATACCAGTGAGTTTAGCATCCCCGTGCTCCTGAGAATATCTCGTCAAAGAGAACCGCCTAATTTATATTTTCTAAGTAGAAGATAAACCTAATCATTTTTAAGTGGAACGATAATTGCCATCACAAGTTAATTCCAGTAGTAGAGAAAATCCAAGACACCAATTTGTAAAAGAGAGATGTTTCAGTCTTCTGTTTATTTGTGGATAATCTAGTGATTTGATCAACAATGAGGACTAACCAGCAGTTTGCTTGGTTACAAATGACTAGCAAATCTGGTGGATATTTTTCTCACAGAGAAAAACCTCCAAGCCCTTCTAGGAAGGATAAATAGAAAAGAAACCATGAGGGAAAGAATAATTAATACCAGCGGAAACTAAGCGGAAACTACGGGGGGGGGGAAGGGAAGAGTTCAGATTCCAGGCTCAAAAATGGGCTGGTGGGAGACGAGAGTGCAGACATTGGATAAAGCACCTCCTGTTCCTCAAAGGTCTCCAAGGAGCTGGCAGATGGTCCCCCATGTTGAGCTGCCCAGAGCCACGAGAGGACAAGGTGAAGTAGCAGACCTCACCATTACTGAGGTCCCCCCATTCAGCTTCTGCTCATGGCGTTGGACCCCACAAAGCCCTCTGAAGACTACGGACACTTAGAGGGTCATGCTGGAAGGAGATCACAAACCAGTACCCAACTACTCTTTGTGCACCTCCATTGCAGTGCATCCTGCTGTAGATGACCCTGCTTTGGCAGGGGGGTTGGACTAGATGATCTCCAGATCTTCCAACCCCAACCATTCTGTGAGTCTGTAATTCTGTGATTGAAGTCTTGGCTCTTTTTTCGTTATTCCACCATGTTTGCAGGTTCACCTGTGTTCAACTTAAAAGTAACATCAGCTCCATCTCTTCACTGAATGGATTGCAAATTTGCCTGTTGCCCATACAGAAAAGCCCTCAGGTCTATTTATTGCTCCTGTTGTTACCTTATGGCCTGCATGAGTAGGAAGAAAACCCTCGAAGAAAACCCTCTTTGCAGCAACTTCTGTGACAGTATCATTTTCCTTGGAGCTTAATATACTTCATATTTCTATATAATAGTTTCACAGTCAGCCTCTGCCTGAGATACCCGGATATAATTAAAATTGCAAGAGCCTCCAAAATCCATTGTCAAGATTCTGACTGACTTGCATTTTTCTCACACCTGTTGTTGACACAGAAAAAACCCACACATTTTAAACCTTCCCCAGTTGTTTTCTCTATTTCTAAACTATTCGAGGACCATTATAATTTTCCAGTGCTCTGTTGTTCTACTCAAAATATTTCCTTAGCTTGCTTTGCTCCTGATACAATTTAATAATGAAAACTTATGATCTCTCTCTGTACCTCAGCAGCACTACTCAAATGACTGCAGTACACAGAAAATCATTTTCATTCTATCCCCAGCCCAAACCCCCACACTTATCAGGGAAGGCTTAGGACCTCAGTTTTTAAGGACATAAAGAGACTTTAACAGAGAAACAAGTCACTATGGCAACACATGTTAAAAATGAGAAATTATGTTCTGTGGTGAGAAGGGAAGAGGGTATTATTAAAAAATTATGGGTCTCAGCCTGTAAGCTTGTGTATTTTAAACACATGAATGGTCCCATCTGGGGATACTCACAGTGTCATTGCACACTACTGATTTCTGGTTTCTGAGATTTTTTCTACATTGCATTCCTGTTTGGAAGCCTTTTCTTTGCACTCACGAGGACAAGCATCCTACATTTTGTTTCATATGAAACTTAATCTCCTTCTACTATTTTGCCTGACTCCAGGTGCTCGAGGAGACTTTATACAAAAACTCAAAACATTTTAAAGCATTATACTCCATGCTCACTTTTAAGCATACGTCAGCAGGACCAGAGTCCAGTTTGTTCAGGTTTTCTACCTTAGAATAACACCACCACGCTGCCAATGTTTTCTCACGGTTTTCTTCCAAGTACTATAGTTACCTACGAGTGTATTTCGGTCACATTGTCTTTGCATTTCTCTGCCCACTGCCGCTGTTGATGGAAGCCACTTGCAGAGCTGCAGGCGTCAGACAGAGTTCTCCAAGCGCACACACAGCTGCTTGCAGTCAGCTGCACGCATTCCTGTCCAGGGAGGTATGGAACAGAGCCGGAAGGCCAGACACCTGTTACAGCATGTTTTAATAACTACGGCTGACTGTGTTTTCCATAGAAACAGAAATTCTTAGTTACGATTTATTATCAGAATGCCCCAGAGTTTAGCAGATGACACTTTGTTGCTTCTTTAGGTAGACCAGATAGACGAAGCTCACCCATCGTGAATGAAAGTGATGAGTAACGGAAAAGATATGAAAAGTTAAGTTTGAGATCAAGCTTTCAGGTAACATGAACTTAATTCCCTCAACTGCAAAAAGCCTTTGTGACATAGAACAAACCATGGAGTATTTCTGTCTCTGTTTCCCATATGTAAATTGGTGACCTTACCACTTTGCAGCTGCACAAGTGCACTGTGAGGACTTGAGCATTAACACGGACGGCACTGTTAGCTCCATGCTGCAGGGGGAAGGAAAGTCTCCTCCCTGGTGTTATAAATGCAAAGCTATACTCATTTCCAATGCTCAGATAAACATCAAGGCCAATTTCCCTGCTGCCTCTGACTGCTCTAAGAATATAACTTAAGATAAAAACTCAGTTATCAAAATTCAGAGAACAATGCTAAATTTTGAGTGTGAGTCAGTCAAATTGATTTCCAGACGGATCAGCATTCATGCATAATTAAAGCTGGTTTTGTTCAAACAGTTCATACACTTACGAATTATCAACATTAAAGGAGTAAGAATTACTTCTACTGGAAAACACCTCCTGAGTCATAGGAACAATTCATCTTTGGGTGCACACATCCTGAGAGACAGAGAGGCACTTTGACCAAGAACCTCACCAGCCTGAGCCTGCTTACAGTTCCCCTCACTTTGCTGTTTTACAACATGTTTAGGATGTTTCCACTCCATTGCACCTTTATTTGTACAGAAATCTGTACTTCTTCCTATAAATCCAAGAAAAAATCTGCTTACAACTAGTTTTCTATAATGTGACTTGAAAGATGTCGATGCAAAATGAAAACACATTTTTAGTACATTTCTCTATGAGTACATCAATATGTCTTTTCTCTCTTTGACTGGACAAGTGACTATTCTGTCATACCAAAATTTACACGTGACATTTCAGTAAAATAGTAGATATATAAGAAGCTTCCAGGATGTAAGCACATTCCAAACTCTCAAGTTTCTTGCCTTGTAAAAAACCAGGAAAACTCACAAAGACATTGAATAGTTTTCTACCAAAAATAAAGATTTAAGACCCTCATCTATTCCACAGTTCTTTTCCTGACTTATTTTGATCATGCCATTGCAGATTCAAGGAGCAACTGCTCAACGAAAGCTTCACCCATAACTGCAGGCACGGGGTATGGAAAAGCAATCACTGAATGACATGACTGATTAAAATCATATTATCAAAAACATGTTTCAGAGTTAGTTTTGTCTCTGTTTAGTATTCTATTTTTAATATAGTTAGAAAGTAAATTAAGCCACTTACAGTGAACCAAAACTTCCCTTGTTTCCATGGAAATGTTTAGAAGGCTGATCTGAAGTTAACCAGACTGGTAAATAGAAATGCTTGTTACCAGCCAGCTTAATCCCCACGGCTGCCTCTCGTGCACACCATCATACCCAGGAACCTTTTACGCTGCGAAACACTCCTTAATGACAGCTGATTTCTAATCCAGTGCGCAGACTGAGCAAGATCCTCTCAAATATGTGTCACACTGACGGAGGCAGGGGAGCCACCAAGCGCGCACACTCATTATCTAAAAATTTTGTGTCAACAATAGACCCTTTTAATATTTTACATTCAAAGGATGACCTGGTGATTTTTTTTATTATACAGTTACTCTTTGCCATTCCCAGTTTTCATCTAGCTCCAGAAACTTTACACTGGTGTAATGCTTGCATCCAGTGAAATTACTCCTGCTTTATCCCAGGGTAAACAAGATCAGAGTGAGATCATTTGTGCTTTATTTGTTGGAGAGATATGATGGATCGCTATTCAAATATTAATACTGATGTTTGCTACAGAAAGATCATACGTAATAAAACGGTAATGCACAGCAACAGTCTTGCCTGTAGGTCTGGTTGCAGGGGAAGGGTGAAGATGTCTTCAGAGATTTTGTAAGGAAAAGAAAGTTATATAAACGTCACTATGAAACAACTAATAAAACAGTCTTTTGTGCCTACATGAAACTGCAAACTTCATGCACATACCAATTTTGTTGTCCCTTTCAAGGCAGAAACCTGGCAAAAGAAAAAATGAGAGGCAAGTCCTGCTTGACCAAAGTTTGAGTGCAAGCTGACCTAACAGCTTGCTGCTACCCGAAGGAGTGGATCTGCACCTCCATCCCACCTTTCCGTATGCTCCCTTGCCCCCACACCAGACACCTCTTCCAGCTTCATTCCTTGCACCGGCTTTCATGCTTCTCAGGCATTTTTATGAGGTAATTGAACTCATTAATTTGGTAGAATATTACACACTTTGGTGGGGGAAGTTACTTTTCTTGTAGCTGAGCAAGTCAAATTACCCCAGCAAGGGACTACTGAATGCCAAAGCCAACATGCACGGCCAGAAATGAGTGACTGCCTCAACAGCAGAGAGCCTCAGCTTATATCTGAAGTGTACTTTATCTCATTAAAGCACTCTATCACACAAGTCCACATTTAGCCTGAGTTTGTGCCTAAAAATACCTGCAAAGCTAACTTCTGCAGCAAGCAAAGAGACTGAAAAACAAAACTCACAGCTCTACCCAGCACTGGAGCCACTCCAATTTTTTTCAAGTACTTTTTAACACGTGGGAAACTTCTCTCCATTGCAACTGCCTTTAGTTATTGAGTTAGGTCTGGAATTAACTTGATTAAATGGACTGTGAGATGTTCAATGTGTCTTGTGCTCCTAAGTCCCTTAGGTGCTGTGGGAAACACATGTTTCAGTTTAGGAAAATACAAGATTGATATGTGTTATTTCTACCAAAGCATTGCTCAGCACTATCATTTTTTATTCAGTATAGCAGATTTTTTTTCTGTCTTAGAAGACCATCATGAGTACTATAAAATATACGATTATTCATTTATTTAAGTGAAACGTTACCTTTCTGCACATACAAATAAATATATCTTTCCATATAAAAGGCTGAAAAACCCAAAGTATTATGGACAGTGACCGTTTTTGCAGCTACCTTATGCCCAGCTCAAACAGAACTAGCATTCACAATATTTATTTCACCGAATGAAAGGGAAAAGTAGTGGCAAAAAAATCTGAGTTAAGCTGTGGATGAGGTGTCAATCCATCATCCTGCTGCACCAGTATATATGGCTCCCAAGAAAAATAAGATCCAGTAAACAATGGACAACTGAGGGTAAAAAAAAAAGCAGAGAATCAAGAGAATAAATGTTTGTGTGTACAAGCCCTGGAACCAGGTAAAAATCTTAAGCTCTTAGCCGGAGGGATTCGAGTCAGTGTGAACAGATCTGGAGAGAATGGCTTATCAAATGTTTTCAGGAGGAAAAAAACACAATATCTGAAAGTGAATCATAGTAGCAATTCAGATATTTCTGCTGTGTCACATGAGGTCAAGCCTTTTAACATTTGTCAAGTTAGAAAACAACGGCAAAACTTGAACTATCTGTTACTGTGACTTGAGTCAGAGCGGAGCCCAGCCCTGGCAGCAACTGCAGAAGAAACAGCTGGCAAAGACCTAACATGCCTCAGCAGTCTCATCTCCTCAGATTATCAGTGTCTCAAGTCTTCTGTTGGAAATAAAAAAAACAGCAGAAACCAAAAGTAATTTCTCTCCTGACCAAAGTCTTCCAAACAGCATAAACAGGGGAAATGCTCATCTTCCCAGCACACTGTAACTGCTACTTTATACAGAATAAAACAGTGTTTCTTCTCAAACACTTGTCAGAAAAAAAATATCTAAAAGATAGGGAAGGGCATTTGAATTAAAAATTTAAATTACAAATTTTATAAATTTCTTAAAAATTTACAAATCAGTGTCACTGATGTTGATTCTGGGAAAACAGAGGTACTAAGTGAATCAGAAATGTTCACTAAAACTGAAGTTTTTCCGTGAAGCACATTGGACAGTCTGAAGTCTGGCTTACTGTTTCCTGAATATCTCTAAAAAAAAATCCCTACAAGGACAGACTGAAAGAATCAGGTTTGTTCAGCCTTAAAAAGAGAAAGCTAAATGGGATTCTCATTGCTGCCTTCAGCAACTTAATTGGAGAGTATAAAGAAGATGGATCAAGACTCTTCTTGGACAGGCACAGTGAAAGCACAACAGGCAATGTGAGAAATGCCTACTCAATGTAAGGGGGGAAATCACCATGGTGGTGGTGAAATATTCAAAAAGGGGACCAGGGAGGCTGCAGAATCTCCAGGTAATAAGGTCCTGAGCAACCTGATTAAGTCAGCCCTGCTTTGAGAAAAGGGTTGGACCAGACCCCTCCAAAGATCTCTTCCAGCCTAAACTGTTGTGTGCTCCTATCTCATCAAAGTGGGTAGAGAAAACTGCTTCTTCTTCCCACCAGCTTCCAGGATAGTACACGTTTGGAAACCACCTGTGTTTTACAACAGCTTTCTATAAAAAGATATGCCTGATAAAAAGTTCTTAGCTTGTCACAGCACTTTCTCCAGAAGAGAAGGGAGATTGCACCACAGTAGTCTGAAGCTAATCATACAAAGCTGAAATTTTGTATTCAGTGTACATCTGATCAATGACAGGACTGGCACCATTAGCACCAGGGCTTCTGGTGGAGAAAAATACTGAAGTCAATAATGAGCCTACCTCCTTCCCTATACATTAATGAATAAAGTCAAGTCCAACTCTGAAAAGCTCATTAGAAGTTAGGAAACTAGGTGATACAAGTAAGTTGAATGCAGCCTGGGACACTGCTTTTACCATGAACCTTGCTGCACAGAATTTCACCACTAACTTGCCTCCCTGAAAACATAGTTTCATCTCACAGTTTTCCAAATGGGGCAATCCTGTTCCTATTTCTCAGTCATATATTTCTGCTGTTTTCCTTGTGCCAGCCTTGGCACGAGTCTAATCCTAAGGTGAGCTGACACAAGACCTATATTGTTGGAGCAAAAGTGAATACTTTTCTGACTATAACTAACTTGTCTGACTGTGGATCCAGATGAGCAGCAGCGCTGGTGCAAGAGCAGGGTGGCAGGAGAAGACAACGATACTGCCAGGGATTCAGGGATCAACTGGGTTGCAATTTGAAACTGCAGCTTGCGATGCAAATACTATTCAGTGCCAAAGAGCAATGTCAAGGGAGGCCCCTCGAAGCAGTGCGGAGGCGCCCTGCTCAGCAGGGCACTGCGGAGTACAAGATGTAGCTGGCAGTCCCATGCCAGAGAGCTGCCAGGAACTGGCAGTTGAGAAGTAAAAACCAAGGGCACTGATCCCACGGAGCCTAAGTCCTTTAGAGTGAACTTTCTAGTTTAGCAGGATTTGGGACCTATTTAGCCTTAGCTGTGCCTCCATTATCCAGCACTTCAGAGGTTCCCAATAAAGTTTGTTGTACTTTTCATTTTAGCATTAACTACCCACATCAATATCCTGCTCTAAATGATGCAAATGGGAGTTTCACCACAGAGTTCAGGAGGGCAAGGATAGATGAATATGGGGACTTGTGGGAACACCAGGAGTCTGTCTGGCTTCTGGCACACAGCCCAGCAATTCATGTATTCAGAAGAGACCATTAGATCGTTTAGCCTGACCTGCTGTATATCACAGGCCATTATATTTCAGCATCTCATCCTTGTGCACAGTCCAACAAATATGTATCAGGTACAATAAACTGTTATTCCCTGTATATTTGCCAGCCTGAATGAATGAGTTATTCTTTTCTGAAAAGGTACCAAGTCATTTCCCGTATCCTATAGCCTGTGGTGGAAGACTGCTTTGAATAACCTGTGAAAGGGAGGGGAAACATCCTGACCAGTGAAGGCTGGTAAAAGCTGCTGTTTACAGGACCAATATATTTTATTAAATCAATATCTTCTTGTAAGGAAATCTTCAGTTGCCAGTAAGAATGCTGAGATAAGTATTTTCGAGAATCCAGGGTATGGCTCAGAGTATGTGCACAGTGCCTGCTTAGATTAATTACAATTTAATTCCAAATGCTTGATTAGCATTGCAGTTTTATGCAAGTAGTAGTGATGTATGGTGAGTTAGGGTGGACTTCAAGATGCCTTATAGCAGAGATGTCAGGATTACTATGCTCCTTCTCCAGCCTCCCCGCCAGCTCACCCACATGTCTCATCTTCAGGCAAGATCCAATTACCTGCCCTCTGCATCCCATGGCTTAGCTCTCTAATATGAAGGACAGTGCTTGAGCGTTCAAAGCATGCAGAATTCCTGACTAAATGAGAGTGCCTTCATTCAAACAAAAGACATGAGCCTTTTTAGGATATGAACCTTGCAACTGTTCACTGAAAGCCTGTCTTAATCCTTCATCACTTATCTCACTGTGCCTGCAAAGTGACAGAAATCAGTAAACCCCAAAGACAACGTTTGTGTAGTCAAGTCTCCTCCAACAAAAAGTATTCTGTGATTTGTGAAGACAGCTAGAGATTTTCCAACCTGATTTTATATCAGGTCTCAAAGCATTATTCTTAAAGGCAAGATATTTTAAAAAGAATAGAGCCTGTTTATTCACCTGCTTGTGATGATTACTACAATTCATGGTTTCAATCTTTTCTCCATGGATGAGAATTTTTTGTTTTAACTGAAAACCGAAACACCGTTCGAATCCCACAGCTCCAGGATACAGCCCTTAAGAATTCAAAACACACTCCACAAATATGGTTAAAAGAGTTGGCAACACTGGGGATTGCAGTTAACACTTGGAATTGCAGATTATGCAGTGCAGTAGTAACAGTGCTGAGTTACCTTAGAGAGAGGTCACTCGTTCTGGCTGTATTTTAGCTCCTTTTGACAGAGTGAATTAGTACACAACAAGCACTGTACCTCCACACCTAAGCAACATTATCCATATTAGTTTGCAAGCCACGACAGAGATATACCCACCGCATGGGTTTTTTTCCGTGGATAAGCTATAAAGTGCACCAACTTCATGGGTTCCTCCTAGTGACCTCCATTAACTGACTGAACAGAACTGTCTTCTCTCACTGCCAGTTGTTTGACAGCTGGCGTATGCTGCATTGGAAGTGTGCCTAAAAACTTGAGTTTATTTAAAAGATAATCCCCTTTTTTTAGGACGTGGAGGGTCTATTAATAGAGAAGCTCAACATTTACAATGTCGAGGTGCAAAGGAAGTGCAGTCAGTTAACAGATCTTAGAAGAGGCCCATTTGTGAGCACAGCGACCTTTATAGGTCTTGTGTATTAATTTTTCACAGCAAGGTCTAGAGGCAGAATGAGAATGGGAATATCATTTTACATGGAAAGAAAAAAAAACAAATTACAGTCTTCACATTTTGTTGAACATTCAGTATTCCCACTCACAAAACAAGACTATATTCTACGTTCATAATAACTTGAAGCTAATGAAGCACAGCTGCTTTATATGCTTCAGAAGTAGATTAAGACACAATAGGTTGTTTAGTAACCATGTTAAAAAAGCAAATTCCTTAATGCAACTATATCAGTCAGTCTACAGAAAAAAAACCCGTCATGCCGAAACAGGTTCTGTACTCTCGCTACCCTTGTAATTCCTTTGGATTAACACATTTTCTTACACTGGATTCAAAAAGTAAATGTAAAGATGATGACAATTAAATCTTGATCCTGAACTGTCTGTATGAATGTATGCTGAGTCTGAATTTGCATTCATTCTTATGTAAAACTCACATCAAAAAAATGGTGAGAAAATTCACTTCAGCAGCAGCTACAGTTATCTAAAGTACAGACACCTATTTAGAGTATGTTTGTATTTAAGTCAGTGTTGAAAACTGAAGCTGTAGTTAAAAAAAAGGGTGAAAATATGAGCATTTTGCCAAAGTTTTCCAAACAGCTTTAATATATACCTCATTTTTCATGTATTATTGCAATGTACAATATTTCCCAAAACTAATACATTTGTAAGTTAAAGTGGAAAAAAGTAATAGAAAGTTACACAAGTTTTGTAAATATTACAAGGAAAGTATCTGTGGATTCATATTATCATATAAAATAGTCCTGGACTGTATATATAATATTTCTGATATTTGAGTTTTCCTTTGACCTTTGCAGCTCAGAAACTCCTTTTTAAAATACTTCATGCTATTTTCCAAACACTTTTTGAATTGCTTTTATGCCAAAACCTTTGATGTGCATCACCCCTTACTCAGATTAGGTCTGATCCTGCTTTAGCTCTGGCAGCATAGATCTGGTACAGGTGACCTCATTTAAAGTTACTAAAGACTTGCACGAGTGTAATTTAACACAGAGCTTCGATGCCTTGCTATATTCAGTACCCCTTTTAAACACCACTCCTTTAAGGTCTTGACAACTTGGAGATTTAATTGCATGTTACACTTTCCTGAAATGCAGAGAATCATCTCTCAGTCCAACATAAATAGAGCTTTATTTTAGTTCTTAGCTGGTTTTCTGTTAATAATCCATACAGTTTGCAATGGTACACATGCTGTTGGCAATGTTGTAAACCTAGAGAAGGCCCAGTGAAGTCACTGGAGAAATGTATATGTAAAAAGGACAAGAGAGAGCAGAAAGAGTCCCAGTGTAACACATCTGCCACGCTCATACATACACAGGCCCAGCTACTACTATCGTTTATACATATTTAATGTAAGAATGAGCTGTTTACAAGACATTATTAGGGATAATGAATCAGGAGCGTTAGATCCTAAGGAGATGCAAAGGTAGCAAGTGTTTGGTATGCAAATACAGAGTACAGCACTGTGATGACTTTTTAAAAAAACTCAAGATGAAAACTGTAAGGGCTCTTGCTCGTGATCACAGGTAGATAGAGATGGGGTGGTGAAAGGTCCCATCCTTCTCCCATAGATTAGAATCATAGAATCATAGAATCATTTAGGGTGGAAAAGACCATTGAGATCATTGAGTTCAACTGTAAACTTAACACTGCCAAGTCCACCACTAAACCATGTCCCTAAGCACTACGTCTACCGTTCTTTTAAATACCTCTAGGGATGGTGACACGACCACTTCCCTGGATAGCCTGTTTCAATGTTTGACAACCCTTTTAGTGAAGAAATTCTTCCTAATCTCCAATCTAAACCTCCCCTGGCACAACTTGAGGCCACTTGCTCTTGCCCTATCACTGGTTACTTGGGAGAAGAGACTGACCCCCACCTCACTACACCCTCCTTTCAGGTCATTGTAGAGAGTTTAAGTCCCTTTAGCAGACATGGCCAGAAACAGTATGGATATCTTTCTGCTCAGGACCCTTGCTTTACAGTTGAGCATTAATGTAAACTCTATGCAAGGCTAGAGTCTGCAGTTTATACTCCATTCATATGTATGTCCCATTCAGCCATTCCTCCAGCAGCTGCATCCTGGAGGTAGGAATCACGTCAGCATCCTACCTTCACCTGAGGGGATCATGAATCAGAGCCCCTGGGACTGCTTTGATCCAGCAGGGACTGCAATGCAATCCTACAATCACATTCTTTTCATGACAGTTTAATGGTTCATTGAAATAAGTGTTCACTTCACTACACTCTTAAAGCAGCGTGGGTGCTCACAGCAGACAGAAACAAATCTATTTCTGAGATAGAAAAAATGAAATATTAAAGGAAAAAATATTGCAAGAACAAATAGGCAATTAAAAGTTATTTCTTAAATCTGACAAGCCTTTAACTTACAGAGCCCTGCCATAATAAAACCATAAAAGACTCATAAAGTGGCTATGGGAACTTCTGTCAGAAAGATATGAGATTTCATTGACAACAGAACAAGAGCCAACAAATGAATGAAGCTTAGTTCCATAACATTTGTAAAGCCTTTGAAAGTTTAATGTACTTTATAAAAAGCTAAATATTACTACCAAAGTGAAGGGAGACGAATCCCATGTGTCTCTCCATCTATGGGAGTGGTCAGAGGGGTAACCAGGAAATTAATTTCTCAGATGCTAGTAATGGAGAAATGGAAAATTTTCATGAGAAACAAAATAATTTTTGCAAATGCTCTGATTTAATCTCAGTAGCCAGCCCAATATCTCCTGCACCCCCTTCTATTGCTTTCTGTCCTTTCCCTTCCCAAGTGGGATGACAGGCCTGGAAGTTCAATGGCTTGGAGGGATATATGTATGAAACTGTCAGCGTAGGCTTCCTGGAAGCACTCACATGAGCTCCTTGCTCCAATTCCTTCTTCTCTAGCCCTCTGCATAGAGCTAGCTGTGACTGCCATTTCACCCTCAGATACTCCCCGCGTAGTAGATTTGACACTAAATCACTTCCACGTTGCAGTCCTATCAGTGAAAATCTTCCCACTTTGTTCGGAGCAAATCTGGGATACAGATATGGTTATGACACGGTTCCAGAGCTGGTACTAATTGATTGATTGATTTATTTATATAAGATCTATATACAGTGGTACATTGTTGCAGAAAACATTCAGACAAAGTAGACTTTAATATCACACTTATATATCTAATCTATTATGCATATGTATGTGCAATGTATCTAATTTATATAGATTAGGAAATGGCACAGAAATGCCTTCAACAGGAAAATAAGAAGACTTGCCCTTGCTTCAGAGGGATAAAAAGAGATAATTTACTTATCAACCAAAGGAAGCAGCAACAGAAAACAGTTGCAATTGAAGTCAGAGAGAGTCAGGAGGCCATGTAAAAGCATCTGCTAAAAAGAAATGTGTTTGTTCTGCTCAAAGTCCCATTTGTCAAGTCTTTTAATACAAAAGGAAGTGTTAAATTTGTTCACTGCCCCAGATGCTGCATATTTCTGTGATTTTCCAACGTGTCTCGCCATATACCATTATGAAGGGCTATCAATTCATTCGTTGCTCCTCACCCAAAAAGATCACCATTCTTCTTTACCATTAAAACAGCTAAAGCCAGAAAGGGAGCTGCCATTCTCTACAATCCACCAGGAGGGGGTACGGGGGTAACCACTGCCTCTCACATAAATCAGGGTCACAAGCAGAAGAGATGCACACAGGAAATTGAGTCACAATTAGGAGATGGGGAGAAAAGACTAAGAAAGGTGAGAAAGTGGTGAAAGGCAGCAGGCAGTGGTGAGGAGGCTGGGAGACAGAGGAGCTCAGAGAAAAACCTCTTAACCCTGGAAGGAGAAGGTAAATGGAGTCCTCACGAGTGGCCAAGAGGAAGGAGGAATATGGCTGTTTCACTACTCCAGGCTGGATGTGACTCTTAAAATTTCACGCTCTACTGGGACAGGCAGTTTCCTCTCTAAAGGCTTAGAAACCAGAACTGAAAGTAAAACACTGCACACATTTACGATATTAGAACATCAAGGAGTGCTGGGGATCTGACTCATATTTTGAACATGTAATGATGGCAATATTGTGACACTAACAGCTCCAATTTACTATAATGGAATCCTCACAGTACGACTGGTGGAAGAACACAGCTGCAAACACTTTCATGGGAAATGTTATACGTTTCTTTATTATTTAAGTTAGTTTAATGGCTCAGTCCTCTTTCAGATGAAGATAATGGGAAGAAAAAATCCATTTACTTGATGATTGTGTACCCAGGCATTATTGGAATCCACAATAAAAGGTATTATTAGTCACTTGTATTACTGATCAACATTTTCAAACCAGAGCTTGGAGTAGGATCCAAATCCATATTAAGGGGTTTTAAGCACATTTGACCTAATTTGATACACTTGCCATTGATTTTTATAAGCAGCCATTAAACATTTAAATGCTCCTCCAAAATTTGATCAAAATTGCAGAAGAGATCCATTGCTGGATGTAGAACTATTTGTGCAATCAGATATTAGAAATTAAGCAGGATGATCTTCAGCTGCAAAGTTTGGTTCCAATACAGTTCCCAGCTTCCCCAAAAGCTACAGAATTTAGGATGATTTGGAGGTTCAGGGGAAAGACCTTGTGGCACGAAGTTGTGGATGGAATAAATAAATTGAAATTATTTATATCCTGTTCTATTTTACACCAGCCTTTAGTGTTACTCCACGAAGCAAATCCTAACATAAATGTCAGCGTTGCATGAGCACTGTCAATGCATTTGTCCTTACACAGATGCGGTTGCTGAAGGATCCCTACCAATGTCACTCTTCCCGTGCTAATCTGTGCACTTTGGACCCCACATAATATGCTGTTTGTATCCAGAACTTCTCTGCCAGCAACAGACAAAACAAAATATCTCTAAAATGATACGCAGCCCTCATGGAGCCCAGAGGATGGTCAAGAGAAGGTAAGAAACAGCTGAGAACTCACAGCCCCTGAACATAAAGGCCGTAGGAAGTCAAGTCCATCCTGCCCATTGCTTTAACAGCTGTAATCCTTACTGAACCCTTTTGCCACTTTGGACACAGGGATGCCACTAATAATACCTTTTAAGTAATTACTTCTGTTAGCTCTGCTTTACAGTTCCTATTTATTAAATTACTGCCTATGCTTTTTTATATCTGTTTTCAAAACAGAGGAACACAGGGATAGGATTTATCAAAGCAAAAAATAAGTCATGGGTCACTGCTACATTGCAAACCGAACAAAAAGACTGCTAAGCTGCCCGTCACCAAAATCATCCTAATCTAGGAGTACAAGTACACTTCATGTTACGAAAACTCATGTTACTAAGAAAATATTTATTTGCTATTCCAATGCAAAGGCCACTATTAACATAATCAAATTTTATCTTTGGTCATTACAGATCCAAGGTTTTAAACCTTTTTTCTTTAAAATACTGGATAACATCATGCTTTTTAAGATCAAGAAGTCTGGCTACTATTTCCCAGAGCATATCCAACTCCAACCACTCTTCCTTACCCTCCTCTTCATTAATCAAATGTTATATACTACGCTTACAAGCACGAAGCAGCCTGCATGCATTTTCCCCAGAGGAGATGGTCACAACTGGCAGCCCGCACACAGGGAACCCATATCAGCATCTCCTTGTTGGTCTACAGGGTGCTGTTGGGGGTCTCTGCTTACACTCAAGGCAGCATTTGGTCTGTAGCAGGTCCTCCTCTTCCACCCCTTCCGAACCCCACTGCTCTCCCATTGCAGTATCACCAGTGATACTGTGGGGTTGCATATTCTGATACCGCAGACCTAAGCAACACCTAGTTCAATAGGTTAGATGAAAGAGGTTTTCCCATCTTTCCGAAATGTTAATACAAACTGCTATTTAATCACCACTGGCTGGGTTTTTTTGCAAAGTAATGGCTACAATTGCAAGGATGAGCTTTTACTTGTCTTAAAGAATTACTTTTTATCTCTAGTTTTATGATTTCCAGTCTTTGTAACACACAACTCACATTTCAGCAAGTCTCTGTTATGAACTTATATTAAAAAAAAAGAAAAATCAAAGTCTAAGCAATTTGCATTGAATCCCACAATGCTGACTGAAGGTGTACCACATCATCACACGATTTAGGACCTGCCCTGCTGTTGGCTTGCCATGAACACTTAACGTTATAGCTCCCAAAACACATCTGCTGTTCACAGCTGGATTGGGTTTGTGTGGCAGGGGTTTGGTAGCAGGGAGAACTACAGGGGTGGCTCTTGTGAGAAGCTGCCAGAAGCTTCCCCCACGTCCAATGGAGCCAACGCCAGCCGGCTCCAAGATGGCCCCGACATGGCCAAGGCCCAGCCGATCAGTGATGGGGGTAGTGCCTCGGGGAGAACAGAGTTAAGAAGGGGGGACAAAAAAAAATGCAGCTGGAGAGAGGATTGAGACTGTGTGGTAGGATCAGCCCCGCA
>NW_009596343.1:0-15440 GCF_000690535.1 Cariama cristata
GTAAAGAGTTTGCTAGCGCACTTTAGCGGTATCAAGGCTTACCTCTAGGACCTGGCCTGCAAAGCGATCCCCAGCTGTAACGGCGTGTAGGTTTTCTTAAAAGACAACAATAAATCCGTTCTATAACCGTTAGTTTAAATGGGGGTTGTAATTAGAGCTCTGAAAGCCTAGGTGAGCTGTTGTCTCTGACTTGGTTGAAAGATTAAGTGGCAGAGTTTCATATCTCAAGTGGGGGAAGGAGGACAGTTACTTGCATAGTACATAAAACAGAAATCAACAGCTTTACCCAGCAGCCTGGCTCTCCCAGCTGATGAGGGGTGCAGTGGGTAGGGTGTGGAATCAGGTGTGCCTGATGGTTACATTGGCCCAAGCAGGTAGGCTTAGAGAGTCTGGTTTTGGTAAAAAATTACCTCAGTGTTTACTGTAACTGACCAAATACCTATTAATGAAGAGCAGCTAAGTTTTAAAAAGTAGTTATGCTGGATAATTTGGGGGTTTTTTTTGATGTTTTGCAACTTAATTTTTTTTTGTAATTAAAGTCTTTGGGCTTATTACAGGAAACGCGTGTGCTGATTAGTGGCCCAGATTATATAGCAGACAATGATCCTGTGCTTGCTGCTACCCAAAATTTCAAAGAATTCATATGCGGAGGAGGAAAACGCAGATACGCGGTTGTCAGTGTTAAGAATCAAAGGTAGGTGTGTCTCTGGGGAGTGGGGTCATAAGCTATAAAGAAAACAGTTCAGTAAGAAACATGTTTTATGAGAACAGGTTATATGGCCTTGAAGCCTTTTGGTGAGGGTTTCATGTGCTTCTGAGCTGCTCCCCCAGTGAAAGAAGAGAAAGAGTATCGGCTGCAGAGATTAAAATCTGTGAGTGAATAAACTGGGGAGGTACTGCCTGTTATGCAGTGGTCTGTGGACACTCAGAGGCCAAGAGCAGCAAGCGTTTCAGAAGGTGTTTGGTCACAGGAGGGATCTCTGCAAGCTGGACTAGCTCTTCTGGTGTCTCCCGCTGGCCTTGGCTCCCTGCACTGTTCCTTCTGTGAGAGCGTGTGGAGCCGGGGTCTCCAAGGGAAGTAATGGGGCTGCTAGCCCTGTTGGTGGGAAGAGCAATTGGAGAAGGCAGTGGGGAAAATGAAAGAAGAGCATGAAAAAGTCAAAACAGGAATGGCAAGAAAAGGCTGTGTTTGCATTTTACAGTAGTTGTCACATGTCTGATCGTGGTTTGTATACAATTGATGGTCCATACAGCTGGCACTGCCTCAGCCTGGCTGGGACAGCCCTGGTAAGCCAAAAGTAGTAGAGCAACCTGTTTAATACACTGTAATATTATCAGTTTCTAATTGTGTATATTGCACTGTAATTGTTCGGCTCCTCTTAAAAAAAGAAAAAAAGCCCCATTCAACCCACAATTTATTCCTTATCTCTAATGATGTCTTATTGCTACCATAGTTTCTTAAATACTTATCAGATCAGCTTTTGCCTGTGTAATCAAAAGCGAAGAAAATTTGTTTTGCTCCAGTTATTTGCAGAAGCCATCATACTTTTTCTTCCTTTCAGGAAAAAAAAAAAGCAGGATCCACAGAAAGTTAAGTGAGCGGTGGTTCATCGTTTCTAGTAAAAGATAGGTTTGTAAGATTTAGGGGTGTAGTTTAGATAGTTGTAGATGCCTGTACTTGCTAAAAACTTTGCTAACAGGGCAAAGCAAGTCCCCTCTTGTACATGCTACCAGATGCCGGTGGAGTTTCCTAAATAGCATTTCTTGAATAATTTTTAAGCTTCTGTGCTGATTCTTTGTCCCATAAAGGAGAGAACAGGTTGATTATATAGAAAAGAAAGAATAATCCAGACTTAAATACAGAGCACTGTTAAGGTAAAAGGAGTGAATCTGATTTTTTGTTGGGTAGTGTGATATCAGGTACTGTGTGTAGTTGGAACCGCAGCTGTGCACACAGGAGAGCTTATTCTGCAGGAGAGCAGATACATCTGGAGGCAAAAAGTGCAAGTTGTCTGGCTCATGGCCATATCTTCAAGTGATGGCTACTTGATAGCCTTATCAGGTCCTTGTGCTGTGGGCTTAAAAGGAGACCTGTATATTTTACTAATGAGAATGCATCTATTTTAATCTCAGCAATTGCAAGAAGGGACCTGCAAATTGGCATCTTGACAGTTGGTTCTGTTTGCGAAGACTGCTTGATGCCAATAAAAGTCTCCCTGGAAAAAAGTATTCATCACAGCACAGATCATGATTGCATTATAAAGGGATTTCTGAGAGACTTTTTTCAGAATTTCTGCCTCTGTTCGTTTCCAGCAGAGATGCAATCCATGCTGCTGAACTTAAGTTTACGTGGCTCTAAGCAGTGCCTTAGGTAGAGTATGCAGCCAATAGATCTGCTTCTGTTAGTTGCTTGCTGTGGACTGCTTGGAGCTCATTCACCAACCACCACGATCATAGATATGTGTATGGAAAGAAATGCCAAGTGTGCCTGAAAAAAATCTAAAATGTCATTCTCCTGACTGGTCTCATATAAGATATTTTGGTAGCAGCTGCAAAAATACAAGTGAAAAAGTCTGTGTTGTAGATGGCATGTAAAGTCCAGTAACCTCAGAGCCAGATCTGTAGTGTGTGGTTAAACTAAGAAACAAATTTGCATGCTGTTTGGCTGAGGGGTGCATGCTTTTTCATGTTTTTTTCATGGAAATACTTAAGGCTTTCTCTTTTTTTTGGGAGGGTCCTTTTAACAGGTGCTGTCACTGAAGCAATCCTGCAAGTGATGAAATAAATGTCTGGAGTCCTCTGAGTGTTTTTACCTTATTGCATTCTGGCAATCGCTCTTTTGTATAATGTTTTTTGTCCTGGAGAGGTGCCTAACAAATGGAAGACCAAGGGGACAAACAGATTCTGTCAGTCCTTTGTCGTCTGTGGCACCCACCAGAGAATGCCAAACATCCTGTGTTCTCAAAACAAGGTTCCAATGGGAGAAATAGAGCAAAGGGAGGGAGCTTGTTTAAAATTCAATGTATTTTACTATATCCTATTTAGCCAAGATAGATTACTGTTGATAATTAAAGAAACATCTTCTTGCCCTCAGGGTTTCCATTCTGTATTCCTGTAGTTACTGTGAAGCTCTGTGAAGAAGCTTAGTCTTTTATTGCTCCTTTCCTTTCTGGAGCTATTTTTCTGGTAGCTTAGTAATTACATTGGTCATATCTACACATCTGCCTGGCTAAATGTTGTGTAACTTACTGGCGATACCCTTACTGCGCTTTACCCCTCTTGTTTGTTCCTGTCCTTGGATGTGAGAACCGTTACAGGTTTTAGTTTTCAGAGAGATGCAAGCATCTCCTCTTGAGAGTGGGACACCAGTAAAGTGTCTCACATTGGATCTAGTCCAAAGCCTGCAACTGGAGAGAGCTCTCTGGGGATGTTCTTTTAGCATTTATCTTTTGTTTTGGATTTAAAGGTCTCATTTAACAAATATTTTTAAGAACATTTCTCGTTCTCGAACCCCTAGCTATACCTGTATCCTCCCTCTGTCATGTGCTAGCAGTCAGTTACTTTGAATATTGGTCAGACTTCCTAGATAAAGGCCTTACTATAAATTGACTAAATTAGACCAGATTTGAAGTTTCACTTAAATGATGTTGATTAATTGAAGTGCACTCGCCTATGGGCTTCTTTACTTGCCCTTGCTCTAAATCTAAGATACTGATCTAAACGTGACCACCCCAAGAACTCTAGTGGAACTTGTGCTGGTGGACAGGAGGGGCCTTTTGGTAAATACCTTGTTGTTGTAAATACCTTGTTGTTGTCATCTTTTTTTTTCTCCTGGTTCTCCGGTGCAAGCGCTGCCCCAGCACTTCAACTTCATATACTAGTCTCAAAGTAGTAGGGCTGTAGCTGACTGACAGCATTTCCTCTACCTTTTCTTCATCAGCCTGTCACTGCTGTCCACCTGTCAGACTCGGAGAGTGTCTTTGGACAAATTCTGAAGAACCTTCCAAAACCCAGAGAATTAAATCTTACATGTGAGTAGGCTGTATGTTGTAGAGGGGACTCTGTCGTACAAGTTTGTGATCTCTGAAATGCTCTTCAACACAGTGAATTTACTTGTATGGGTGTATGCAACACTAGCATTCCTTTGAAGGAAAATCAGAAAGAAAAACAACAGCTTCAGCTAGCATTCTGCTGCTTCATACAGCTTGCAATGCTGCGGTTTCCAGTGACATATCTTTGACAAGGCCATGTTCAGCTTGGCTAAAACGGGGCTTCTGCAAGGGCTTGCTTGTCATTACTGGAAACATGAACCAGATTTAAGAAACTCTTCCAAATTTTTATGTCAGAACAATCTGATTTGTCTTCTAAGTGCAACTGCTTGCAAAATGTGTAATAAGTTTATTTTTAATTTTTTTAAGTTCAATCTACCACAGTTTGGAATTATCCAGGTTTCAAATATATGTATTGATTTTTCTGAAGAGTTCTGCTGACAAATATTCCATCAGGTGTAGAAACAAATGATAAGTGAATAGCTATTCACAGCAGCAGGTGGGTTATAAACAAAAAAGCTGAAATATCTTTTGTGAGTCTGTATGTCTGCCAGCTTGAGCAGTAAACAAATACTGATTTTCTATACAAATGCTTCTGAGTGAAAGCACTACTTGTCACTGACAAAACACCACAACACTCTTCTTTAGATGACAATGGGTTGCTGCTGTCAGATTTTATTTATTTTTATTTTATTCTTTTGCTGTTTCTGAATGATATAATACTACTTTTGTTCTCAGCCAGCAGCTCAGAGGGAGGGAAGAGGGAGTGGAAAAGGAGTCTGTGGTTTAGGGATATCAGAAAAATAATTAAATGAAATTAATGAATAAAGGAAATGAAATGTCACTCTTCAAGCATCTGACATCATGAAAGCTGACTAATGTGTTTTGAATCTGGATCTACCTTTTATTACAAGACAGCGGTTACAACCTTTGATAACTGTGGTTCCTTAATTGCTTTTTGTAAAGAGTTTTTCAGAGGCCTGTAGGATTTGGAATAAAACTTTTGAACCAGTTTTGTCTCTGGTCTCTTATTCATTCTGATATGACTAAGGGATGATTTTGTTTGCAGAGGTCATAATGCATATTTCTTATCAAAATAAGCTGGGTCATTTTCACAAAATTGATGCATAAATGGGGTTTGTTGATCTGTGATTTCCAATGTACCTTTGAGATTTTTCTTAGCCAGGAGAACAATACTTGTTACGTTTGAGATCTGGGTACTGTTTGTTTGGAAAAGCACTGGATTTATGAGCAGGTGCTAATGTTTTTGTAAAACTGGCAACTTGCTTCCCAAAACCATGTTCATATCCAATGGAAGAATTATAATTCCTTTTGTGCTGAGGGTGTGGGGTCAGGATATGCAGAGGCAGCTCTGTGGAGCAGCTCGTGTCTGTAAATTCAGTTGTGCTTACCCTGGAGTAACTTGTGCAGGCACCTACGTACTTGGAATACTAAGCCTCTGTAAAGCTGTACACGCAGGAAGGTTCTTGGCTTAAGCTTCATGTTCTGTGCAGGAACCTTTTCTTATTTGGAAGCTTTTCAATTCCCCTCTGTCCCCCTTCCCACAACCAAAATTCAGCTGTACCATCTCTTACTATTTGTTCTAGGTCCTCCCTGTGGTTTTGTCCTAAGCAAAACTTGATGTATCTTCCTCTGCAGTCCTGGTCTTCAGATCTCTACTGCTTTTCTAGTTCTTTTAGCACTCATAAAAAATACTTTGTCGTTAAAAGTCAGAGTTTCCAGTGACCCCTTATGTCTTACTGTTTCTTCCTCGTTATATTTTCCGCAATGGTTCATTCTTCTAATGGACTTCATGGATAGTAAATGAGAGTTACGTATGTAGTGGTTCCACTCCATGCTATGCTGACTCCTGAAAACAACTTCTAAGCAAAAGAATCTAGACGTGATCTCACATTGATAATGTCACAGCCTCCATAGTGAATGCTACGCCAAGGCTGTGTGACAGTCTGTCAGTGTTCCTCCTAAATGTAATTACTCATGATTTCAGTTAAACACAGTGTGTATGGCCATGTCAAATTGTACCTAACTCCAAAATTAAAACAGTGAGAAGAGGAGCTGATGTGAAAAGAATATTTTGAAAGAACTTCCTTTGGCCTGTGTATTTATTTGGAAAAATGTCATTCTAATTGACAGTTTTACTTTGAAATAAGACTTGAATGTTGTTCTCCAAAGTCAGATCTGGGATAGTCAAGTGCTGTAAAATGTGATGGCTTTGCATCAGGATCAGTAACACCGTGAGGGTTTGACACCTCTAAGTTTCCCGTTAGACTCTGACTACCCTCTGCCAGTGCTTTTCACATTGGTTCTTCAGGCCTCCCCTCCGCAGCTGGAATACCTGTCAGGTTTTTATAAAACAAAATCTTCTGACAAGTAGAAACCACACTGGAAGCTGACCTCATTCTGTTTGTTACCAGTATGTTGTCTTGCTGCGGTGTGTCACCTTATGTCTGTTTTAACCTTTCTTCTCTTTCATATAAAACAGCAAGTGAGATTACTGTATGAACACCATTTTAATGGAGCAGTTGCAGTCACTTAAGAGCAGTGTGTCACCTTACGATAAGCGAAACTTGATGTGAGACTTTGACAGCTGTAAATCACTAGACGGACACCATAAGAGGACTTTGCAGGCAGTAGTATTCAGTAGTGGATACAGGGAATTTACTATTTGACGCGTCAATCGGCGCGTCAATTTTGTAACAGTGAATTCATTTGCATTCATCTTGTTCGTGCTTATTTAGTAATTTTGGTTGGAATGCAAATGTGTTAGTGAAACTAATTTGTTTTGCTGTGAAAGGTTTGCCCTTTATTCAAGCTTTTATTCATGATTGAAGAGATCATCAGGCAAATACTGGCACAGGCTGTCCAGAGAGGCTGTGGAGCCTTCTTCTGTGGAGGTACTCAAAACTCACCTGGACGCGATCCTGTGCAACTGCTGTAGGTGACCCTGCCTTGGCAGGGGGGTTGGATGGGATGATCTCCCGAAAAACCGACCCTGACTGTTCTGTGTGTGATTCTGTGAAATAACGGACTGAAAGCTTGAATGACATGGACTGTGTTAACCAGCGTGCTAACGTGTTGTTCTTTAGAATATTCTGCAGTAGATGCACATGCTCAAATGACAAAAAGAAGGAGGAAGTGGGTCTGGTTTTGTCTTGCCTTCTCAGATGACTCTAGGACAAGAGGAAATGGTCTCAAGTTGCGTCAGGGGAGGTTCAGGCTGGACATTAGAAAGAACTTCTTCACTGTTAGAGTCGTTAGAGTCGTCTGACAGGTGGACAGCAGTGACAGGCTGATGAAGAAAAGGTAGAGTCGTTAGGCATTGGAACAGGCTCCCTAGGGAGGTGGTGGAGTCATCGTCCCTGGAGACGTTCAAAAAACGTCTAGATGTGGCACTTCAAGACATGGTTTAGTTGACAGGGTGGCATCAGGTGTACGGTTGGACTTGATGATCTTTGAGGTCTCTTCCAACCATAATGATTCTATGATTCTATGATTCTATGACTTTCTAGATGGAATGCTGGCAATATTTGTGATCTTTTGACTGTACCATCAGACCATTTGTATTTACATTTTAGAAAAATAAAACAAGACTTTCAGAAACGTCCTTCTGTTCTAAACCCTTCAGGAAAGATGAATGGAGCTGTTGGACTAGCTGATTGAAGTGGTGCTTGCTCTTTTTTCAAAATCAACAACCAGATTTAAAGCTACTGGTCCAGTTCTGGAGCTGCTGGAAGGAATGTCAACGTGAACGGAGAAGGTGATGCTAATTAGTGCCCGCTGCAAATCTCTCTCATTGTGCTGTTAGCAAAGCTCTGTTACTCATGTTCAGAGATTTGTTGTTTTGACGATTGTACCACTCTTTAAGAAAGGATCTGGCCTAGGAGGTCTGGGTGTCATTTTGCATCCCTGTCTTTGATGACTAGAATTGGCTTCTGGAGGAAAGACGTGTGGAAGCAACACAACTGGTTAGCTAAGTAGTACATGAAATAAATCTAGGTCTTCCAGCGCACCTGAGAGAAGCCCGTAGGAGAGTGAGGATGGCATAGGATTATCTACTGTGGGGAGCCTGAAGAGAGGTCAGCATTGATGAAGGATCTGGAACAGGTCAGGTTCCTTCAGACAAGGGGAAATTGTCAGGAGCTCTGAGGAATGCTCTTGGACTGCACAGGAATTAGTTTGCTGCTGAAGTTATCCCGAGACCTTTGTTTTAAGTCTGTGCAATTGCAATGGATTAGACTATGGGTTGCTGTGATATATGCCAGGTACAGCTCACTCACCCCTATGCCTCTGTGGCTGTTGCTGGGTTCCTTGTTTTAAGCATTTCAGAACATTTTTTTCGTCTTTAGGAGTAGCCAACCGTTTCTGTCCTTACCATGCATGCTTTCCTTCTGCTTGCCTGTATTTCACATTGCGGTTGGATGTGTTTATGACATTCCATCTTCAGGCTGGCTGTTTCATGTGCTGATTGACAGTCTGGCCTGCTCTTCCTGCTTCTGGCCTTGCTAATTGGATTTCTGTGAACTCTTCTCCTGCTGAGTTAGCAATGATGCTGAGAGCCATGTGGCTTGTTCTTTTCTCTAGGGGTTTTATTTTTGTTCCTGTTTATTCTGCTACTTGGCGTATTGATATCACCTATTGCCGTGCCAGGTCCATCTCCCTTAGTAACCATTCGCATCCTTGTTATTTCACTGAGCAATCTGGTCTTTAATAAGAGTCGCTTAATAGTGCCTGTTCATTTTTTTTTAAAGTTCCTCTACTGTTTCCCTGTGATTTGGTGGTCTGTTTGTTATCCTTTTAGGGAAGCTCAAAAGAATACTAGAAACAGAACAGAGCCATGCTTTCCTGGAAGACGTCGTGGAGGACAGTCTGGGGTTGGCTTCCTGGTTGCATAAAGCCAGAGAGATGCCTTGCTACCCTGGGGAGGAGATGTGAGGCCTGGCAGCGAATCCCAATCGATCTACGGGCAGTTGGGATCAAAGATTAGGGGCTGAGCAGGAAGAGGTTTGAAACCAGAGGCCAAAGATAGCCAAGGTCAAAATTAGGACCTGAGGTCTGACTCAGAAGAAGTCGGAGGAGCCAAAGGCGTGTTGAATCACAGGCAGAAGCACGATCAAGGCCATGGGTTAAATGTCAGGAGATGGAAGAACCTCTAATTTAAGGTAAATACAAAGACAAGGAGCCAGAAGGACTGGTACACAAGGTCAGTGGCCTGACAAAAACCACAATGCTGAGCAGAAAGGCAAGAGGCAACGTGCTGGCACGGAGGAGTGGCTCAGTGGCACACCGAGCACTTTTGGTTGTCTCACACACCCACAGGTTATGCATCAGACTCACAGGCTTAGGATTTTGAGATGTTTTTCTTCTTTGTCACTAGAGCAAAGACCTGAAAAAGTGGAGAAGAGCTGGGATGCAACTGAGGAACAGAAAAGAGAAGGGACTAGACCAGATAGAGTACCTTGCAAACAGATTGGAACAGAAATGCAGTCAGCCACAGAGATACCAAATTACTCCTTATTCCTCTGAGCAAGGATATTTGTAGAAGCCATTTCATCTATTAAGCTAACTCTTAGCGGGGAAGACAGGATTAATTCTGTTTAATTCTAAGTTTCCAGTGATATTACCTTTCAGGGCTGTGATGAAACAAGCACTTACAAAGGAATAAAATGAGAGGATAAAAAGAATTACAGCTTTGTGATGATACTGTCAGGAAGCAGGGCAACAGAGCTGAATGCTCTGGGCCTGCAGATATCAGCCGTGACAGCCGGTCCTTGAGATTGTCTCGTTTCCCTGGTTTGGGACATGCCTAGCTGCTGTGGTTAGCTTCTCTAGCACAGGAAATCCCAGGCTGACTGGAGCTGATTGTGCTCTCTTGCTGTGTTCTGTTAATGCTGCAGAGTGTGGCTCGTCTCAGGGGAAAGAGAAAAGCTGAAAGAGCAGGACGAGGGTGATGGGGTGTGTGGGAGTGGGGCATGCAGAAGGGAAGGTGGAAGAGGAGGTCCGTGTCCCTGGGTGGTCCTTCTGTGGTACATGGCAAAGGTCAGAGAGCTGCATCTGTATGGTCTCTAATGACACAGACCTCGCCCCTCTTGTCAGAACCTTTCAGCTCTGTTCTCCACCCTTTTCCCTTCCTAATTCCTGCTTTTATTTTTTAGAGATCAGAAGGAACTCATGGTGCATGGAATGGCCTATGCTTCCCTGTGTTGCCCACCAGTGGGATGTGAATTCTAACACAGCAATTTTCACTGTGGTATCAGGATTATATTTCTGTTTGTTTCATACGATGGCTATAGCATGTGCCTTCATTGATTGACACGATAATTTCTGTTTGGATTGCTTCAGTGTTTCACCCTTTCACACCTTTCCCATCAACACTTCCTTTTACAAACCTTTATTCCCTTTCCAACTGCAAGTGCAAGCCTGCACAGCTCACTTTAAAGGGGGTTTCTCCCTCTTCCTTTTTTCTTCCCTCTTTTTTGTTCACCTGTGTCTTTGTCTCCTAAGGGCATGAGTTTTCTAAGGCTGTGGCTGTCCCTGCAGGTAGAAGCTGTCAATAAGACACCCGCTGAGCCAATTTCCCTAGGTTTCCTCTGTAGGCAAAGGAAAGACAAAGTAGCCTGTGAAGCCATGTGAAAGTAGATATCAGAATAGAATAGACTAAAATGCCTGTTTCATTCCAGTGGGTATGTAGAGATGATCAATGCAGGTGCAAAAGTCTGAGCTGCAGGTGGCTGAAGTTAGACAAAGTCAATTCCTCCCCGCACGTGCCCAACAGGGAGCCTGCCTTGGCTGGAGCATTGGCAGCCGCGTTGCTGGCCTTGCCTTCCTCCAACAGGAGTACCATTTCCTAAATCGCAGAGCCACGCAGTAACACAGACGGATTTGATGGCAGGGTCACATTGAGATAAGAAACATGGTGCTGCCTTAGCCTTGAGATTGCTTTTGCCAGGTTGTTGTACTTCTTGGTGTTACTTGCAGGGTGTGCATCACTTCACTAGTTTTCTCTGGTGAATGGTCACAGGAATACTGATAGAGGAGCGACTGTGACCTCTAGAGGAGTACGCAGGATAGCTGCGATTACATCACAGATAAGCTAAAGAGCTATGAAAACTGTAAATACTCTTGTTTCAGGACATCCGTTGTTGTCGCGAATGGGTGGGTTTAAGGTCGCTCAAAGAATCACCGTCAAAGGTATTGGCAAAAGCAGTTTTAATATGAATTGTTAGAAAGGGGGCTGTTACTGAAGTTTGATGGCAAGGTTCAGTCTGTTACTTACTACGTGAAAGAAAGGTATACAGGAAAGAAGAAAAAAAAAGGGTTAAAATAGAGCTAGACTGGTTTACACAAAGAGGGTGGTAAAAAGGGAAGGGACACCCTCCTGTTGATTCATAAGGTTTGGAGTAGACCCCCTTGCTTTCTAAACTCCTTGGAGAGGAGACTAGGCTGGATCTACCCCTAGTCACAGATTTGGTCAACAGTTTATGTCTAATAGATATCAGGAGTGAGGTAGTTAGCAGTAGGATTTAGCAGCGCTTTTCATTTAACAGCACTTAATCACTAACTAATTTAACATCCATGAAGTACTATGATCATAGCAGTGACTTAAATTGTTATAGGGTATTTGAATCGATTCACACATGCATGCACACAAACACTGAGAAAGAGATATGTATATAGAAATATATGTATAAAGGAGTATATGTACAAAGATATATATAAAAAGCAATAAATGTATAAGGAAATAAATGTGTAAAGAAATAGCTGTATAAAGATATATATGTGTATAAAGGTGTAAGTGTGTAAAGGTCGGTATGCCTATTAGAAAAATTCCCCTTGAGTTCAGTGAAACACTCCTAATGCCTTGGCATGTCTCAAGGGGCGAGGGTTGAGTCACAAGCAGTGAAGGATGTTCAGCCCAGGCTTTGTTGTTTGATTTCAGCAACAATCCTCCAAACTTCGCAAACTCGAGGGTTTGTGATCTCTGAGAGGCATCCCACTCCGAGGGAGATGCTGGTCACAGCCTGTTGCAGTCCAGGAGAACTCAAAGGGTCTTGCTTAGGACCGCTGCTTCTAAGTCTGCAAGAAGATTGACTTTAGTCATTAGAGAATGTCCATTCTGGCCACAATTCGAGTGGGTCAGCACTGATACCGTGTTCTCCTCGAGCTATGATTCAAATAAGGGATGTACCGAGGCCTGTTTTCTCGAGTTCCCATCCTTGGCCAGGTGACAGAAGTTGCTGGTGCAATCGGTATTTTTCCGTCCTTAGCTGTGAGAGTTTCTACTGCGATGAAGGATGCTTAACCACCCAGCGCATTACACAAAGGCGAAGGCATGGATTTCTGAAATGGTAGTGAGGCCCAGGAAAAGGTCAGGGTGGGAAATGCACCACCACATCCATTCAGCAAACCAGAGTTAGGAGAGAATGCCTACTCAGCAATGCCAGAGCACACTTGCTTTATTTTTATAATTCTGTTTATAACCTGCAGTCGTGGGTCAGGACTGCTTATGCCAGGCACTGTATGGAAGTGCTCTAGAGGCATGTAAGCCATGTAGAAGACCGAAGACAGTAGGTGGATGGCATGGAATCGAGGAAAGCACTGAGGCAGCATTGGTCAGGGTGGTGAGCAGTGCTTTCAGCTCCCCCACGGTCTAGAAACAAAGGTTTTTGGCTGGTTTCATAAGGAAACGAGATGCACTGGTGTGCTATGTCTCTACAGCCGTGTTGCTGTTCTATCCCTTGCTCACCTCCGTACTGCTGGCCAGAGGCGTTTGGTTTCAGCGGCTTGTGTCAGTCACGGTTGATGGAGAAACTCAAGTTTGGAGGGAAAATAGTGACGACCAGGTAGGGGGAAAAGACCCGCCCCTGATCCGTTTGTCCTAGTATTAGGTAGATGCCCATCTACTGCCTGATCTGCAAGCCGGCGACACAGAAATGGTACCTGAATTTGGGTTTCTGAATGAGACCAATGTTGCACAGAGGTAAATGGGGACCAAGGGCAGACCCGGTGGGGTGCCAACAGATGACTGCTGCAGACAGCAAAGAGGTCATGGAGGATGAGTGGATTTTAGCTCAGGTGGTATTGAGAACCAGACTGGGAAGACAGAAGGAACGAGGGAAGGTTTACTTCCCTGTGAAGATCTATGGGCTGTGATTCAACACCTGCTAAACTCAGAGCTCTGGGTTTTAGTGGCCTAGGAGCAGACTCAGGAGGGGGTACTTGGTAGTGTGGCAATTTGTAACTTCTTACAGATGAAGCAAAAGCACTTGAAGCCTAAAATGGCTTTTGTTAAGTATGCTAATTAAAATTTCCAAGGCCTATTCATTGCCATGATAGAAAGGTATCCAGTATGGACTTTGATCTAGTTTTGTTTGGTGCCTTGAGATCCCGTTAATGAGCTAAATGTCTTCAGCTGCAGTCTTAAGCTGCTAATGTGCTAATTTGGCTAAGCATATTTAAAAAAGTTTAAAACCAAATTAGTGCTGTTATTCAAACTGTATCAAGATACTTGTTTTAAACTCTAAAAAGAGCTACTTCATAATTTGTTTTTTAAAGATAGATCTGAATGATGTGTGAAAAATGACAGTTTCTTTGACCTTTGGAGCATTTTGCATAAGTAAGATATAAAAAGAGTCTTTAAAATATTTTAGTGCTTAGAGATTCTCTACTTCATAAAACCTTCCAAAAATGGATTTTTGTCTCAAACAGTCCCACTGTCTTAGGTGTGGAGGCAAAAATAGCTAAGCTCTAGGGATCAGCCGCTAAATGCCAGGTATTTCCTTTCCAGCCTCCCTGGGCTGTGCGAAGTCTCACAACATCTGTGAACAGATCGCGCGTTTCTCCCTGATGTCATACGTGGTACCTGCACTGGTAGGGGGGTTCCTCATGGCACAGAATATTTTCTTCTGCATCCAGGTGGAAAGGCCGACTGAGAAGCATTTCCAGAGCGGAGGTAGGGAGGAAGGAAAAGCACTGCGTTTTGTTAAAGCTGGTGCGACGTGCGGTGCCGGAGCGGAGGGCTCGTGCCCACGAGATGGCAGGAGCTGCTCGCCGTGGAGCGGGGGTCTCTGGCCCATGCACAGCTCTGCCTCAAGTGTCCTTCTGCTCAAAACATAGTTATTCATAACGCCTGCGATGTTTAGCCTGTAAATATGCCCCCATCTGTGATTCTCAGAGACACAAGCATGAGCGAGGGTTCAGGAAGATGTGTTGTGTGGTGCACAGCTAAGCTAAGCTTGTCTGGAATTTTGAAAGCTATGTCCCCTCTCCACGCTCCATTCTGCTGCTGGTTACACCTGCTCTCACAGATCCCGAGACAGGAGAGAAGTATTTTGGCTATGCAGTCTGAATTCTGCTGTCATGCAGGCCATAGAAATTACTGTCCCGGTTAGTTTCAGTTGGACCCGTTGGTTCGTAGGAGTGCTCAGCGCCTTCTGTGGAATGATTTCTGATCTGACCAAGAAACCAACCACAATCCTTACAGAGTTGTTCTGATGACTGTCATATCAGTGTTAAAAATTTGTACTTTACCTGCTGCCTGAAATTGTTTCCCTTTAGTTTCCAGACACTTCCTTTCTCAGCTGGAATGAAGAGCAGTCTAATGCCAGAAACTTTCAGCCCGTGCAGGTGGTGAAGAGGTCACATCCTTTCACTCTCTTAAATGAAATGTGAAAAGCTTCTGTCATCTCCCCATGCAAGGCAGGTTTTTCAGATCTCAGATCTTCCTGTTGTTTTTACAGAGGCCTCTTGGAGATTGAATCGTGGGTCTCCAGCCCCTTCATAAAAGATGGTCGCCAGTGCCAGTCCCTCCCCCTAGTCTCAGTTCTCCTGCCTCTGCATCCGAGGTTCACCTCTTAGACACTTGAGCTAACACTTCTGCATCTTCCTTTGGGATCAGCCATAACCTTTCCTTAGGAATATGCACCATAAAGGACTCCTGAATAGTTGCTTTCAGTCCTACCCTGCTATTGTCATAAGCTGAGCTCATTTTTTAACCAGTTGCTTATTTTTCCTGTTGCCATACTGTTGGTACTAGACTGTATTCCTCAGTATTTCTTCTCTGGTGATTAGATGCTGCCTTCTTGTTTCCAGTGTAAATGTATTCGTATTTAATTTATAACTCTTGGTTCTTGTGCTGGTCCTGCCCCTTTAGCTTACTGAATTCTCTCCTTGCACTGTTTTCTCCCTGGTGTATCTCTAGAGAGCTCTAGAGTATCACAGTTTGTCTCAGCTGGAAGCACTACGGCGTGTCACTTTGGTGCTGCTTCTAGACCGGTTTGTCTCCGAGTTTGTGTTTTTGAAGCAGATGATCAGAGCTGTATTCAGTTCTTCTCTAATGAGATCAGTGCTTCGCTTGCACGGGAGCAGCAGGAA
>NW_009596343.1:15471-16790 GCF_000690535.1 Cariama cristata
ATTTTATGTCCTTACTGGGACAGTCTTTCTCTGCGTGTCCTCAGATGCTTGATAGGAGAATTTCCAGTTTGGTTAATAATTGCAATTCTGGCATAAGATGGTTCTATGAGGCATTTGGCTTATTCAGGTCTAGTTTTTATAAAATCCCATCAGTTTTGCAACATCCCGGTAATTAATGCTGCCATCTGACCTCCCTCACTGTCAGCCTGCCTCGTTTTGCCACTAACCGTTCTGGGGTTTTCAGGGACATCCAGCTTGCCTCCTTCAGTTGGATGGTTACAGCCCTCTGCTTCGCCAGACCCCTGCTCCCCTGTCCTTTCCTGAGTGTGCCAAGGTGTGATAAACCTTTATGTAATTAGCCAAGGAACTGCTTTTAAAAACTGCTCTCAAAAATGGCTTTAAAATTTCTTGAAAATTGTCTGTGATTAGCTTTGGTTGTGGTTGGTTAATAATCTGCTTAGTTAAACAGTCATTGCTGAATGGAAGATATTTTGTTTTTACTGTAAAAAGTCAATACCCCACTCAGTATCTTTACAAGCACAAAAGATAAATATTTGTTGAATGTTTTCTCTAACGCTAGTAGTTACTCTATCCATTCCCAATAATGGATGTAAACCATTACAATAATTTCCTGTTACTGTTCTTTAAAAAAAATCCTTATTGTCCTTTACCTTATTGTTAAGAGTTTATTTTTACTTGTCTCTCTACCTTTCCTTATATTTTGTGTGTATTTCGTAAGTCATCACTTCAAGGTAATCTCCATTGATTGCAAGGAAGCATGTCTGATTTTGATTTAGGCGAGACAGATTTATTATGCCTGTTATTAGGAAAGAGCACGCTGTGATTATAGAGTGTCCTGGTTTTGGCTGGGGTAGAGTTAATTTTCTTCTTAGTAGCTGGTACAGAGCTGTGTTTTGGACTTGGGATGAGAATAATGTTGATCACACACTGATTTAGGTATTGCTGAGCAGGGCTTACACTAGGTCAAGGATTTTTCAGCTTCTCATGCTGCCCTGCTAGCGAGGGAACTGGGGGACACAAGGAGTTGGGAGGGGACACGGCCGGGAGCGCTGACCCCAATGACCCAAGGGGTATCCCATACCATATGACGTCATGCTCAGCGTATAATAGCGGGAAAGCTGGCAGGGGGCTGCTGCTCAGGAGCAGGCTGGGCATCAGGCGGTTGTTGGTGAGCAATTGTTTTCATTTGCATCACTTGTTTTTCTTGGGGTTTATTTCTCTCTGATTTTGTTATTTTCCTTTTCATTACAATTAAAAAAATTATTAATAATATTTTGGTTTACCTTGTTTCATTTATT
>NW_009596344.1:0-2173 GCF_000690535.1 Cariama cristata
ATCTTAAAAACACCTTCCCCCACCCCTCCTTTCTTTCTGGGCTCAACTTCACTCCTGATTTTCTCTGCTTCCTGCCCTCAAGTGACACAGGGGGATACGGAATGGAGGTTGGGGTCAGTTCATCACCTGTCATCTCTGCCGCTCCTTCCTCCTCAGAGGAACAACTCCTTACACTCTTCCCTGGCTCCAGCATGGGGTCCCTCCCACGGGAGACAGTCCTCCACCAGCTTCTAAAACGTGAGTCCTTCCCACGGGCTGCAGTTCTTCATGACCTGCTCCAGCATGGGTCCCTTCTCCCCCAGGGTGCAGCCCTTCAGGCACAGACTGCTCCAGCCTGGGTCCTCCGCACAGTCACAAGCCCAGCCAGCAAACCTGCTCCAGCCTGGGGTCCTCTCTCCACAGGGCTACAGGTCCTGCCAGAAGCCTGCTCCAGTGTGGGCTTTCCATGGAGTCACAGCTTCCTTCAGGGTATATCTGTCTGCTCCAGCCTGGGATCCTCCATGGGCTGCAGGTGGAGATCTGCTCCACCGTTAACCTCCGCGGGCTGCTGGGAAACATACGACCTCCAGCATGTTTGAAAAGATAGGCATTCTTCCTTTTGATATGGATTTCTTCTGTGCTTTATCAAGGAAAAAAAAATCAGAAGTTGGATGCACCACAGGCTGCAGGGGAATCTCTGCTCCAGCACCTGCAGCACCTCCTCCCCCTGCTTCTTCACTGACCTTGGTGTCCACAAAGTTGTTTCTCTCACATATTCTCACTCCTGTCTTCCGGCTGCTGTTGTGCAGCAGCACTTTTTCCCCCTTCTTAAATCCGTTATCACAGAGGCACTACCACCGTCACCACTCAGCCTTGGCCAGCGGCAGGTCTGCCTTGAAGCCAGCTGGCATTGGCTCCACTGAATGCAGGGGAAGCTTCCCTCCCGCCACCAAAATCTTGCCACGCAAACCCAATACACAGGGGAAAATAAAAATGCCAAGAGAAACCCACCGTCACTAAAGAGGGACATCGCTACCAACAGTTGTCCAAAGGCTTAAGTTTAAGTCTTGTAGCAATAATTTCACTATTGATTGTCACTTGTCTCAAACAAAATGAATTAATTTCTATAACTTAAAGTAGACCCTGGAACTGTAGATCTTCTTAAGGCATTGGGGATGGAGGGTAAATTGATCCTACATAGGTGAGTTCTTCCTGTATGTTGTGGTTTAACCCTGGTGGGCAGATGAGCCCCACACAGGCGATCACTCACTCCCATCCCAGTGGGATGGAGGAGAGAATCAGAAGGCTTCAAGTGAGAAAACTCTTGGATTGACGCAAAGACAGTTTAATAGAGAAAGTGAAAGTTGCATGTGCAAGCAAAGCAAAGTAAGCGAGTTCATCCCCTGCTCATCAGCAGGCAGTTGTCTCCAGGAAAGCAGGGCTTCATCATGTGTAATGGTTACTTGGGAAGACAAATGTCGTAATCATGAGTGTTTCCCCCTTGCTCCTGTTTATCCCATCTTTTATTGCTCAGCATGATGTCATATCGAAGACCGGCCTGGTTGAACAGGGAACTCTGGTTGGAACTCAGGAAGAAGTAGTTTACCAGCTTTGGAAGGAGGGACAGGCAACCCAGGAAGAATACAAAGACATTGTCAGGGCTTGCATAGAGAAAATTAGAAAGGCAAAAGCTCAACTAGAAGTCACTCTGGCCACAGTCATAAAAGACAACAAAAAATGTTTTTACAAATATGTTAACAATAAAAGGAAGACCAAAGAGAATCTCCCCCCTTTACTGGATGAAGAGGGGAACATCGGCAGCAAGGATGAGGAAAAGGCAGAGGTACTTAATGCTGCCTTGCCTCAGTCTTCAATAGCCAGACCAGTTATCTTCGAGGCAGCCAGTCCTCCGAGCTGGATGATAGGGGTGGGGAACAAAAAAATCCCCCCGTTATCCAGGAGGAAGTAGTTTGTGACCTGCTGCTCCACCTAGACACGAACAAGTCTATGGGGCCGGATGGGATTCACTCGAGGTTACTGAAGGAGCTGGCGGGTGTGCTGGCCAAGCCACTCTGCATCATCTACCAGCAGTCCTGGCTAACTGGGGAGGTCCCAGATGACTGGAGGCTAGCTAATATGGCGCCCATCTACAAGAAGGGCCAGAGGGATGATCCAGGGAACTACAGGCCTGTCA
>NW_009596345.1:0-10594 GCF_000690535.1 Cariama cristata
CAGCCACCTGAATATGAGCCAGCAGTGTGCCTGCATGGCCAACAAGGCCAACAGCATCCTGGCTTGTATCAAAAACAGTGTGGCGGGCAGGACTAGGGAAGTGATCGTCCCTCTGTGCTCGGCACTGGTGAGGCCATACCTTGAATACTGTGTTCATTTTTGCGCCCCTCACTACAAGAAAGACATTGAGGTGCTGGAGCGTGTGCAAAGAAGGGCAACGAAGCAGGTGAAGGGTCTAAAGCACAAGATTTATGAGGAGGGGCTGAAGGAACTGGGGTTGCTAAGCCTGGAGAAAAGGAGGCTGAGGGGAGACCTTATTGCTCTCTACAACTACCTGAAAGGAGTTTGTAGCCAGGTGGGGTTCAATCTCTTCTCCCAAACAACCAGTGATTTGATGAGAGAAAATGGTGTCAAGTTGCATCAGGGAAGGTTTAGATTGGATGTTAGGAAGAATTTCATCACCAAAAGGGTTGTCAGGCATTGGCACAGGCTTTCCCGGGGAGGGGGGGAGGCACCCACCCCGGAGGGGGGAAGTGGTTGAGTCACCATCCCTGGAGGCATTTAAAAGGCGTGTAGCTGTGGTGGTTAGGGACATGGTTTAGTGGTGCACTTGGCCATGCTAGGTTTATGGTTAGACTTGATGATCTTAAAGGTCCTTTCCAACCTAAACAATTCTATGATTCTATGATTCTGCTGACTTCAAAATCACTATGTACCTTCCAATTTTATTATCAGGTACAAGGTATGAGAATCAGGAAGAATGTAAGTGTTATATAGCTGAATATCTTCAGTTATAATGGTATGTCAGGAGTATTTTCCCTTGAAGTCAATGGAAATGCAGGAGTGTAAAACCTTGTAGAAGCAAAGAGGAATTAAGAAATGGGATCTGATCCAAAACTCATTGAAGTCCATGCGAAATTTTTCTCTAAATCCACTGAACTTTGGATCAAGCTCCTAGTTCCTTGGGTAATAACAGCAGTCCAGCTTCTTAGGGTTGCCAGCATTTCTGCAGTAGTCATCCATATTCTGCTCCACTGCATCTAGGGAGGTATTGAAAGTAATGTTCTGCTGAATGTATCTGTACAAAACAAATCCACAGTTTCTTTACCATGTATATTAGAGCAACTGTGACTGTGACATCTCCTTTTATCTGTTTCTTGTAGGTTCCTAACACCATCTGTTACTATGCAGTAGAAATGACTGACCTGCCCTTCCAAATAAGAGAGCAAAGATTTATGCCTTCCTTGTGGTTTTAAGATTCAGTATTTGTTCACCTCTCCAGGCTTTAGCAGTTTATAAACTGAAACAAGCTACTAGTAGCTGTATGAATAGTTCTGCATTTGTTTTGTATTTATATTTAGGATTGTCCTCCCCTTTTTGTATCAAATTTTTCATGACTTTTACTGTAAAGCTTGAAGTTAAATAAAAGTATCCAATTTAAAAAAAATTTGATGTTGACCTAGTTTGATCTCAATGAGCAATAATATGCAATAATGTGTAAAGCTGGCATCAATTATAGGAACAAATAAAACATTTTATTTTCTATTAAGGCTTGGAGAAGAGAATACCAAGCAAAAAGAGCTAGAAATTTCAATGGTTTAATGTTGTTTCAATGATGAGTTTTAAAAGAATCTCTGAGGCTCTTCAGTATGTGCCAACAGGTCAAAGCACTTTCCAGTTGCTCTAACTACTTCTTAATAAAGTGGAACTGTTTGAGGATTTGACAAGTCCCATGGGTCAGGAAACACATATTAAACAGCCTCAGAGAATTCTTCTCTTTCAGTATTGAACCAATATTGTATGACATAAAAAGCGGTCCTCCATTCTCTTCTCTGCCATACAGAGATCTCTTTCAACGTCTTTTTTGAGTGTGAGAGTAGAAGGACATTCCATTTTAAACATAAATCCTACTCAGTTCCAAACTGAGGAAAAAAAACCAAAACCAGCCTTCTGTGAGGAGGGAGAGTTACAAGGAAGAAGTGAAGAGAAATAGAAAAGAGCAGGAAGACTGAAAGAACAAGGACAAAAATCAAGGGAAGGAAATAACTTTTTATTTTCCTCTTTTTCTTGCTTTCACTATTAGTTTCTCCCTTCTTTTTCTTTCTTTATCCAGTTGCATTGTTTCATCTATTGGCACCTCTTTTTCTGTTCTGTAATCTCATTTTTTTCTGTTCATTATTACTCCTTTTACATAAATGCCTCAAAACAGGCATATACAATGTTTTAAATACTTGTTCCTTGAATCCAAAGTCACCAATACGAAATGTGTTGTTTTTCTGTGAGAGAAGATATTTTCCAATTTTCTATCACCTCTGCCAGCAAAAACCAGCAGAGATCTAATTCACATGCTGTCATCTGAAAAACTTCATCTCATCTCCAAGACTCTGTATCACTTGACAGTCATCTCAGCAGCCACAGAACACCTTCATTTGACCAAACTGTCATATCCAGAGGTAGGGTAAAAACTCAGAGAGAGAGAGGAGTTTACTAAACAGCTGAGTAAGTTGAAGCATTCCTCCTTCTTGCCACATGTCCCTTATTCTCAACCATTTTGTTTAGTTTGTGTTCAAGATTTTATGTTTTATTTCCTTCTTTTTTCTCTTTTGTTAGCAACACCTTCCCATTATGTTTTAACTAATTTTAGCATTTCAAGGGATTCTACTTTCTTTTTAGAAACAGAATTATCTCGCCATCAATGCTTTCCTATTCCATCTTCACCAACATCCTCAGCAAATAGCCCAGACATCAGATGAAATGTCTTTAAAGTCATTTTACTTTGCCAGTCACTAAGAAATACTTCATTTCTGACCCTAAGTGATTTTTATGCTACCATATGGCTGAAGCTATTGCATTTTTAATAAATATATAATCATATTCACAGGCCCTGCTCTCATTCCTTTCCCTAAATTCTGCAGCAAGAGTTTGTATGTGTAAAGCACTAGAGCCAAATGAGTGTCAGAGTGGATGATCTAATATTATTCAGTTTTAAGATCTGTAAGCACATTGTAACATAGAGTAGGGATAGTAAAAAAAAAAAGCATTACTTTGTTCCTTTTGTTGTTGTTGTTGCTGAAAGAAGGCAGAATATTCTCATATACACAAGTAAGGTCCTTTGCCAAGCTATCTTTAAAATGGAAGGTTTTTAAGAGGAATTCTTAGAGTAGAAGAATCCTGAAAGCAATTGATATGCAGCACTGACACTTCATACTTCTTCCAATTTTTACCCTTCTGGTATTTTGAATAATTTTATACTGAAAAGCAGCTGATTTTGTCTGATGAAACACTTTGCCACTGTCATCACTCCTGAAAAACAATGTTTTCTTTCAAAACCACCTCATGTCCATTGGATGCAAACCCTGCTGAATTTTACTGTAAATGAGCCATTTCCAATGGATAATCATATTTGCCTAAAAAGTGGAATTATATTAGAATGCAATTTCTTCCAATCTATGTACTGTAATTCTGATTGTGATAATGTTAGTCTGCTTTTCTGAAGCTATGAGAAGAAAAAATTTTTACACTATGAACGTCAGGGATTTCTGTAGTCCGTGTCCGAGGCTTGTTATGTGGACAGGAATTTGGCCATTCAAGTTACGTTTCTGTTACTTTGTACTACTCTAAGGCCATAAATGACTTCTGCAATTGATTAAATTGCAGGGATACATCCAATCTACCATTCTGTTAATTGCGTGCAAAGCTGAACACAATGAAGGGTGTTCGCAATTACATAATAAGATATGATAAGATACGAATTATAGGATGAATGCTTAAAAAGTTTAAATGTCCTTTTCCTGTTAGACTTTAATGTCCTATACAACTTTGCATCAGATTCCAGGGACAGAACATAGCTTGTTAAGATACATAAATGTCGACAATATTACACCTGAATAATCCACTAAGAACACGGCAAATGGACTTTTAGAGGTATCGTTCCACTCCTGTGTCTTCTATGTATGAATCAACTGGCCTGATTATATATTGTGTGAATCGAGAAGGGTTTACACTATCATTCCATCTAGCTTTTCCTTTTAGTTGGGCACTCAACACTATGATTATTTCTTTTAACCATACACAAAGCCACTGAAATAATACAAGTTACGTGAATCCTGCATAACTTCTAAGTTTGTGGGTTCATAACAGAAACAGTTTTACATTAACTAAGGAATGGGTAGAATGATTATATTGGTGTCAGTGTTTTGCCTATCTAAAGCATGAAGGTATCAGCTTGAGCTAAATAATTGTTGAGACACTTACACAGGACATCTTAGCCACATCCCTTCTTGTGACATATCACATAATTTTGAAATAAATGAACAATAGTATTTCCGTTAATTGGCATATCACATATTAATTGGACGTGAGATCAGTGTGTTTCAATCAATATCATCAACAACACATGCAATAGCTGTCTTTTGGTATGATAGAGAGGAAAAAAATATTAAAAAGATAAAACCACAGACACACTTTTCTTTTTTATGTGCAGTGTTATAGCACAGACACCTAACTTAATCTTATTGATAGAATGGTCCTACAAATAGCATGTTGAAGCCACATAGAACTTTATCAAATGTACCAGCACCTTAGAATTATCAGGTAACTTGTTGGCTTTCCATATTTTCCCAAATTATCTAATTATTAGAAATGACCATTTAGCAAAACATCAGCTGCTGAGTGAGAACCTTATGCTTACTTATCTTACTGTACTCAAGCCACTAAGTCTGTTTGTTCTATAGATGTCACTATTTAATGTAACTGTTCTTTATCTTTCTTAAACCAACGTAATAACCTCCTTAAGATTTTCACTTTATGTTTCTCCCAATGTCACAAACAATCACTTTTTCACACCTTTTCAAGACTGACTCCCCAGTTCCTGAGAGTCTGCCCTTACATCTCCCAAAGCCCCAAGAAAGCTGCAAATACAATCCCAGAAAGCTGTATTTTATTTTGACCTGTTCCTCTTTTCCTTTCGAAAAAAACTTGAAGAACAGACAAGCAAGTGTAATATATTACCTCTGGTGGCTTAGCTGGACAGCAGCAGGGGCTTGTAATAAGGATGTGGTAATACACCACAAGGAATCTGTAGACTCATAAAACTTGACCTTATAAATCTCTACGTTTATCAATTCCATACAGCAGCCACTCCCTGTGGTGGAAGTCTCAGACCAATAAACCTGCAGTTGATAACCATACAATTTATCCTCAATTTTTCCCTCCAGGCCAGCTAATCATGCTACATTAATAATGTCTGTAAAAAAATTGGAATGTCCCTTGAAAATAAAGATACCATCTGATTCTTGTCATTACATTGCATATAATTAAGATGTTAAGCAAACTAATTTACAGTGATAGCCAGGAGTTCTAGATTTTTTTTTCCTGTTCATATCCTTTTGTTTAAAGTTCCTACTCTCTCACCTGGAAACGGCTTTCCTGGTTTTGGTTTTGGTTTTGGTTTAAATTCACTTAGCTTCCTGAAGTAGATGACTCCTTTCTCTGGACAGTAAACACTTCAGAAACAAGAAAAGATACTTCTGCTGCAGGGACCACTGCAGTGCTATGCTATGCAGAGGTGTATCATGGACGCCCAGCATCTTCTGGGAGCCTGCTTCATGTAGAGGGGACCTGGATTTGATGCTAAAGACCATAGCCTGAATTTCTTTTGAACACAGGTCTATATGCACTCTTGCTTCTGACCCGGATTCTATCTTTGCCTGTAAAAAAAACCTAAATAAACACAGTAATTCCTTCATTTGATTCTCATACCTATTTCCTCCACACAGCGCTCTGGATATACTTAGTGATGTGCAGTGAGAATTATTTCAGATTCATTCTGGTTTTCAATAAAAAAATTGATTTAGCGTAAACCCCCAAAAAGAGAATGTAAACAAATTTAAGATATCCTGATTTATCCTCTGATGTAGTGTTTTATCTTGGACAGAATGGCTGCATATCTCCACTTGACAGCTGACTCCAAAGTGTATTGCAAAATGGTTGTGAAGTGCACTAGGATGAAACAGGTTATAGAAATTTAAAATAAGACAAACAAGAAAGTAGTAAGCATAAGTGTTTTCCTTTTTTATAGTTCAGCTTTTCACTGAATGACTACAAGAACTCCCAACTGCAAGTAAATTAATTAGCATTATGCAAGGCAAAGTCAGAAAGAATCGATCCTAGAAAGTCTAACTTTAGGACATGACTCCAGAGAACCTAATGTTTCCATCAGTCGTCAAAAGGCACTCATCTGCATGCCTTACATTGAAGGTGAGCTTTGAGATCATCAACAGAGTTTACCTTATTATGTCTTTCAGAAAAATAAAGTTTCTTCTATCAAAACTGTTGCCAGAAATATAAAACTGAACTAGCTGCATATTTATCAAGGAGAAAACAGAAAAGAACGTTGGATCACCACCACTTCAGTGTACTTGAAGGAGAGAAACAAAATATCCTGCCTGAACAATAAGGAAATACACTTTATTTTCTCCTAGGAGCAAGAGAGGAGAAAGGAGGAATACAGAGTGATTCTTCAAGACATAAAACTTTCTTGGGACTTTGGTTACAGATGCACTCACATATGTCCTCCTGTTAAAGGCAAGACACAGTTCATGAATAAAATTGCAGAGAATTCAGTATATTTAAGGCTCTATTTTGGATTTGATGAAACTTTGTTCCACATACATAGGCTAAAACTTTTAAAACTTACATGAGCATGGTCACACCAGACCAATAGTCACTCAGGTTGCCAAAACATGAAACAAGACAATACATTTGGAAGAAAATATTTTGAGGGAAAACAAATAGAAAACAAACAAATAAAAAATAATAACATGATTAAATTTATTTTTATTTTATTTCCTTTCTTTTTGCTCAGGAAAAAAAATTTGCTATTTTCAGGAAATCAGTTCACCTTGACTATTTATTCACCAGCAAGAGCAACTAAAGGAGTAATAATGACAGCCTAATATAGGAGTTCTCTTTCCAGTGTTACGTTTTCCCTAAAGGCAATGTAGAAAACCAAAACTGGCCAGATTCCTTTTTCCTATAGCTGGGCAGTTTTAATATATTTTTTTCAGGATTTATTTCCCTGTAATATGAATTTTCAGTAAAGATGTACTTACATTCTAATCTTTTAATCAAGTAATAATTTTAAAATATGTTTTTAAAGATAGATCAACATATTTGCAATTCTACTTACAAAAATTATGCTGTGATACCCTGGCTCCTTCAGTTAGTGACAGGCCACAGATTTTTTGGGGGCTAGAATTTTTCTCAAAGAGTTTTTGGATACAGCATCATATGTAGCATAAAATAAAACAGTATTGATGGATCTCACAAATTACTTTGTAGTGGAACAAGTACTGCATTTCAGACAAAATGGAATGCTTACTAGACTTCTAAAATATATTATATTGTATCATATCATATTCTATTCTATTTCATTACATTATATTAGATTAGTTTTTACCCTTTATCAAGATCAGCATAAAAATGAGCTAGTATTCGAACTGTTTATTCAAGCTAGTGTAGTCTTTTATTGTAGATATATATAATGGAAATGGTAAACTGCAAACACTGGATCTGATTCTGCAGTGACCACTAACCACAGAAGTTGTATCTCTGCTTTCTTTTATAGAAAGTTGATCTGCCATTCCTTCAGAAAGTAATCCTGCCTCATCAAACCAGTTCCATGGAGGAATTTCATGTCCAATTATTTGAATGACTAAGATTATGTATGTAAGACCCGCAAATTCAAATGCTTGTCATCATGATATGATTTTTTGCCAGTTAATTCATGCAAAATATGTCTATACCGCATAAGGGAGAGGAGTGAAAGACCTTGAAAGTACTACGAGTCTGAGAAAATGAAAGGACTGTCTAGTGCAGGGTATTCCTGGTGGACATGCCAGTTCACCTACACAAGGATTATTCTCCTTAGCAAAGTGCCTGGCAAATTAGGTAAGATTGTTTTTCCACTTGAGCTGGCTTATGCAGAAACAGTACAGGTATCAGTGCACTATGCTCACTAGTCTTTCCAGTGCTCAGGTTAGCTGTCAGAGATCTAACCTCTGGCACCTCTGCGTTGCCTTGTGGTCAGACTGAAGCAGCATAATCATTCAAATATTTAACTAGTCCTATTCTTTGGCAGGGCTTTATGCCCTCCTGAATCATGCTTTCCTCTCATCTGCACTTATGCAAAAGTCACGAGTATAAAATGCTACCTTTCCCCTGAAAGGGGTCATTAAGCCCCTGCAGCAGCTTATGGAGGTCCTTAGAAGACTGCATGAGTTTAGACTGCTGAGGCTAATTAGTTCATGTAGAGTGAAGAGGCAGAAGAAGAAATTTGGCAAGGGTTCTTTTTTTGAAAAGCCCCGTGTCATTGTAGCTACAGCCTTATTTTCAGACATTCCCAGTCTTAGCTTTTGCTCTGGAACCTCTCCAGTCCTCTGAACTCCACCAGGGCCTGTTTACATAGGAAAACCACTGAAATAATTATGGTAGAATAGCTGCTCAGGGGTAGTCTATTCTAGCAGAAACAAGATTTAATCCTGGAACAATCACCACTTTTCCAAATAAGAGTCATTATTCTAGAATAAAACCCCTTATTCCAGAAGAGGAAGTTCACATGGGGAGTTATTTCACGATAAACGCTCGTCAGTAGAACCATACGGGCAAGCTCAAAATGTCACGTCTAGAGAAATAAATGCCATCCCTAAAGATTTTGACGTTTTTTTCTTGTCATACAGTTTAGAGTTTGATTTCTAGATTAAATGTTTTCTTAGCAGATCTTGTAGCAAGATTGGGACATAACTGTATATGTTTATATAGTAAATACAATGAAGTCCTAGTCAAAAGTGAAACAGATCCAAGATTTTATGCTTTTTACAGAGAAACTGACTTACTCTCCACAAGTAAGAAGAAGGAAAGGCTTTCCATGTGTACCATGATCTTCTGAGTTAGGTGGTAGACATGTGTGAAGATCTGTTTCTTACAAAGGACACCACGAAATATGAGAATTACTCAGTGCTGATTAAGTTGCAGAGGGAGAAGGAAGCAGGGCTTCCTGGCAGATAGAGCAGTGGTCTTACACTGTGGAAACAAATTCTATTTCTGGCTCCCTCACCGACTTGCTGCATAGGCTTTCTGAAAATGATTATAATAATCGTTTTTGTAACATACTCAAAGACCTCATATGGAGTGTAGATAACTGTCTTTTAAAACAAATTGGGTGTATCTATGCAATTTGTATGTTCAGCAAGTCTTAATATACATTAAATATTTTTAATTCTGATTATCTTTCAATATGTCTATAATCATTAGACACTTTCCTATTAAATTGCTTCCTGTAATAACAACTGGCAAGTGCTTCAAGATACCTTGAGCCTTCTCAAAGCAGGACAGTTGGTTCATTTATGTTTGTGCAATGGAGATTATAATGACACTTTAAATTCTCCCATAATGTAACCAACTAATAACAACAGCAGAATCACTATTTGTACAATCTCTTGGTGATCAGTTATAGCAAATACTACTTGTAAGTCATTTTGCTAATAAAATAAATAGATTTCTAGAAAAAAAGAACTAATTATTCCATTCAGGTTTTATTGGTTTCTGTGATTGGATGAGGATACTGTCTTGAACATCACTCCTTGTTACTGTCGTACAGAACTGTGTTCTAGGTCAGGAGAGCACTTAACTGTCTGCAGGGAGCTGCTTTGGAACTCAGTGAATAGAATAGAAATGCGTGCTTAAAGTTAAACACATACTTAAGAGACCAGCCTTCTAAATAGATGCTAATTCTGAGTTGGTTCATTGGTCTGTAGTTAATCTAGAGAAGGGGAAATTGTATCATTTCCCTGCATGAGAAGACAAGGTGGAAGAGAGCCAAAACTGTTCTCTCGTCCTCACTAGGGAGGAACGAGGTAGTAGGAAAAGCACTCAATACCTGTCACAGGCATGGTCATGAAGTGGTGGCGGAACAAGCACTACATCTGGTGGCTGGCATAGAAGAGCAGATCGGTGCACAGCAGTGGTTTGGCACATTGTCACAAGAGAATAAAGGGACTGTTTCACATCTTCTATATCTTAGAAAGAGCGCAGAGGGGTCTAAAACCTGTCTTTCTGTTAGCAAACACATTGGGCTTGCTCTACAACGTATTAGATAGTGCTGTTACTGTCTAGTTGATGTGCTAAATCTGCACGTTTTCTTCAGATTTTTCTGTTCTTATACAAAAAGTAGATGTGTAATTTTTTTCCTGACAGAGTTCTAAGGGAAGCATATTGGTTTATTGATTTGCTTTTAGCACCAGGTTACAGAATACTTTTGTACCAAAGGAAAAGAGGCTGGGCACAATTCATCAAGAAAAGTATTTATTTTGGGTGAATGTAAAGTCCTAATTTATTCAGCATATTTTTAGGCCTTGCACTTTATCCTTTTTTAATTAACTCATTTCTAAGCTTTAAATCTTGTACAAAAATATTTTATTGGAATTTCATTACCATTGTTTTCCTTGGGAAGGCAGCTTATAATCTTCATGATATTATTGTAAAGCCATCACTAAGCAACATGCTTTGGCATTTGTATAAGCCTTTGTCCACCTCT
>NW_009596345.1:10610-12865 GCF_000690535.1 Cariama cristata
CTCCACCCAAATGCACACATTTGCATTTACTGTTAAAATATTATGGATGCTGACACCAGTTTAGCCACAAGACCTGGTGTTAGACTGTCTCTAATTGATTTAATTATTCATAATTGCTCAGCTGGGGCTTATGTGTACTTCAGCATGATTAAGGGAGAACATACAAGTCTGCAGCTAATGATGTGTTCCATCATAATTCACAACTGTGAATTTGCTAGAGCTAAATTTCATAGGCATACTACATTTCTAATCCTGTTTAGAATGCTTTTTCAGACCTTGCCAAAAAAAAAAAAAAAAAAAGAAATAAATAACCACGCTTCTGATGCTCTTCATATATGAGTTTTAAGAAAAGACTGGAACAGCATGCTGTCTTTTGCTTTGTTTAAATTAAAATTATCAATCAAATCAGATCAACAGATCTGAGACTGTTGCATATGTGATTTAGTTGCAATGCATTTATTTTTGTTACCTCCTTTCTAAGTGCACTTGCTCATCCCTCCTTTCTACTAGCTCATCTTGTGCTAAATATGATGAAATTGTCTGTGAAAAGTGTTGTCATTTGTGATTATTTAAAAATAGAAGTAACTTCTGTCAATATGATGCATGAAAATGATCACACAGTGGCCTCCTTTTCACCAAACGTGTTTTCATAATTAGTTCAAGACAAGCAATTCTGACAATGCAGTGTACATTTTATGAGACAACATCCCCAAATACTGTTACCAAGGGATAGTGTCTTTCTCATCTTTCAACAGTTCCTTACACATGGTGAGCACTATTTGGAAAAAAAACAATAGCAAAAATACTAAAAGTGAACATGATTTCCAGTGTAACTAGATAATTTCAGATACAACCTCTTTTTTGCTTCTGATTGGAAAAAAAAATTTTTTTTGGAAGTTTATGTGTCAGGAAAGGAAACAAAGATATGGTATGCTGTGAGTGATGAATATTTCTGAAATTTCTATACTGTTAACATTGTTAGTATGAAGTTCAGCATTTCTTAAGAATTCATTCAGACTAACGCCTTAATCAGAAAGCACAGTTTACAGGACCATATTCAGTTTAATCTTAAACTGAATGTAAAATAAAACCGACTGGTGATGCAAAGTAGAAAATGCAGCATCATTGCCCTCATAGGAAGGGCAGCGTGGCTTTGTCTGGAGCAAGTCTCAATTGCTGCTAACATGGCATTAACTTTCTGCGGTACTTTGTATTTTGGATGCCTCTGAACAAAGAAGGTTCCAAAAAAGAAGGTTCTCCCCCAAGTCCTGGTTCCTAACATACACTTCTCTTTTTTGGACCTTGGAGAGACACAACATGCAGCGTTTAGAACTGCAATGTATTATCAGAAGGATGTAATTACAATTATTTATTTAAGCTGGTTCTGAACCAGGGAATCCTGATATGAAGCTGGAGCCAGTAAAGGCTTGAAAAACTACTGACAATAAGCAATTCTTCATGGAACAAAACTATTACAATAGAGGGTCTTTGATCTTGCCTGTCTCCTGTTGCCAATTGAACTTTGTCACCATGCACTGTCATCCACAAGGGAGCACTTTTGAATTAAGCAGTCTACAGCAATTTAGTCTGTTCCAGCTTTGAAGTGCCAACATCAGTCAGGCCAGTACTAACTTTTTTCATTAAATTTTTTTTGAGTTCTCTTAGGAGTTTAGTAGTCCTGGCATTTAGATAACTAAAGTCAAGAAACCAAGGCACTAAGACATCAAAAGCAAGAGGGGCCCCTAAAATACAAATGTGAACAATCATTAGGCTCTAATGGTGCACTTCATTAATGTCCACTTCAAAGCAAAAGTTTACTGACTTTGGGATTGACTAATTTACACATTGTGGGAAATTGCTGCCAGCCATGCATGTAACCACTAAATGTTTCTGGAATAAATAGAAACGCCCTCTTCCTTCAGAAATCAGGAACTGCAAACTGAGCCTTTAATTGCAAGATGGTCTTTCATTTGAATCGGAATGGAAAACCTGTCTAGTGCATAAATCACTAAAGCTGTGTGTAGTATCATACAGACACACAGATGTCAATCAGCATCCTTTTGCAAATTTCTCTCCTTCTCCCACACTCTGCAGCTAAATAGGAATATTACAGCATAGTCAGGTTTTCTTTTGGATGTGTTCATCTATTTAGAGTCTTCAGAAATTCTCATCTTATTTTGGAACCTAAAGCTTGCTGAAAAGTCAGTCTCTAAGTAAAACTGGTTACTACACTGCTGAGACTGAGTTTCTTTGGG